>NW_028317934.1:2545000-2707500 GCF_062004578.1 Staurois parvus
AGCTTTAACCAGGTGCTCACCTGGACACTGATAGAAGTCACAAGACTGCTCTAACTGCTTTTCCATGTTCTGTGTAATGCAGGATACCAGACATAGTGAATGCAGGGTCCTGGGATTAGTAACACTTTAAGTAAAAAAAAAATATATATATATCTATATCACCAAATCTTTTTTTTTTTTCTTGGATGGGGAAGGGTTGAGACCCCAGTTAGTTTATTGTTTGCTATCTGTGCCCTGTAGCAGAGCTTTCACTTCACTCCCCCTACTGGAGCCACCACAAGTGAGAAGCATTCTCCACAAAGTGAGGGGAATTTTCTTATGCAACAGTTGACCAAAACAGGTGCCCTATGGAAAGATTTCCCTACATCTCCGTAGGGACAATTTCTGGATTTCCTGTCCTATTCTGTCTTGGTAATAATGGTCACCAGGACAAATAAAAAAAGGTTGAATCAACTCAGTGTTATAATTGCCTTTTCCATTTTCCTTTCCCCTTTCACCTTCTCCCTTTCCCTTTCCTTCTCCCTTCCCCTTTCCTTCTCCCTTCCCCTTTCCTTCTCCTCCCTTCCCCTTTCCTTCTCCTCCCTTCCCCTTTCCTTCTCCTCCCTTCCCCTTTCCTTCTCCCTTCCCCTTTCCTTCTCCCTTCCCTTTTCCCTTTCCCTTCCTCTTTCCTTTTCCCTTCCCCTTTCCTTCTCCCTTTCCTTCTCTCTTTCCCTTTCCTTCTCTCTTTCCCTTTCCTTCTCTCTTTCCCTTTCCTTCTCCCTTTCCCTTTCCTTCTCCCTTTCCCTTTCCTTCTCCCTTTCCCTTTCCTTCTCCCTTTCCCTTTCCTTCTCCCTTTCCCTTTCCTTCTCCCTTTACCTTTCCTTCTCCCTTTCCTTCTCCCTTTCCTTCTCCCTTTCCCTTTCCTTCTCCCTTTTCCTTCTCTCTTTCCCTTTCCTTCTCCCTTTCCCTTTTCCTTCTCCCTTTCCCTTTTTCTTCTCCATTTTCCTTTTCCTTCTCCCTTTCCCTTTTCCTTCTCCCTTTCCCTTTTCCTTCTCCCTTTCCCTTTTCCTTCTCCCTTTCCCTTTTCCTTCTCCCTTTCCCTTTTCATTCTCCCTTTTCCTTCTCACTTTCCCTTTTCCTTCTCCCTTTCCTCTTCTTTTTTTTACCCATTTTTCATTTTTATCCCTATTTTCTCCCCCCCCCCCTTTTTTTTCTTTTTCTTTCTCCCCTCTTTCTCTCTCCTCTCCCTTCTCGCTCTTTTTCCCCTCTCTCTTTATCCTCTATTTTATTTTTCTCTCTCTCTTGCACTCTTTTTCCCTCATTCTCTCTATTTTTTCCTTTTGCTCTCTTTCTCTTGCACTACAACAATTTTAACTTGTGGTGTTTCCCTATCCACCTTTTATCATGTACTGGTTGCTGGATAAACCTATGCCAAGCCCCATCCTAGAAGACCAGTTTTTGATATAGGGTGGATTGCTTTCCATACCTCTAGGGGGTGCAAGCTTAGGTTTCTGTCAGGTTTCCCCTCCTAGCATTTGAGGAGCCTTCCCCTATCACTCTTCTAGGATACAAGACACTGTGTATTAGGGTCAACAACTTTCCAGGTCACAAGCTCATCCTAAAGTTTCTATGGTTTTTAATCAGGGAAACCACATAACAAGTCTGCCTCTTATGGATTGACCACACCGTTCTTCTTTCCACCACTAATGGACACAACCCCTCGGCTGAGACTAGTGGTGCACCAAAGAGAAAATTCTGGACCAAAACCAAAAATCAAGGTGCACATAGCCGAAAACCGAATACTAAATGGGCAGTTTTTAATGCTATATATTTTTTATATATAATTGTATTTGACTTTATTTCAGGTACTTATATAGCGTGGTCAATTTACGCAGCACTTTACATATATATTGTACATTCACATCAGTCCCTAACCCTCGAGGGGTGTACAATCTAAGGTCCCTAACTTACATTCATAAATACACATATTAGGGCCAATTTAGACAGGATCCAATTAACCTACCAGCATGTCTTTGGAATGTGGGAGGAAACCGGAGTACCCAGAGGAAACCCACGCAGGCACAGGGAGAACATGCAAACTCCAGGCAGGTGGTGCCGTGGCTGGGATTCTAACCAACGACCCTAGTACTGCCAGGCGGAAGTGCTAACCATTTAGCCACTGTGCTGCCCAATTACTATCATGAATTTAAATTAATATGAATTTAAAAAATACAATCCGGTAACATAAAATACCTTTTATTGAAAATAACACAGAAAAATAGGACAGAAAATAAAATGAAAAATATATAAAATTAAAAACTTAAATAGAGGCATTTTTGCTTTGAAGTCCATGGGACTCGATTTTGCAAGTCCAATAATTTTCAGCGTCCAATATATCAGTGCATCACCAGCTTTCATCTTCTTGGTCAATGAGAATGCCCATAGATGTCAATGGACAGGGGAATGGTAATAGGCCAACCATACTCAAAATGTAAGGAAAATTAGGCCCCAGTAACAGAACTAAAGCAGGCACTGAAAAGGCTTTCATGGATACTCAAGGTTCTAGCCAATATCTTGTGATATACTGTACAGTATGTCCTTAGGCAGGACATTTAGTTTAAAATTGAGTACAAGGAAACATATTTAGAGCTTCAGTGTGGCAACCATCAAATGAAGGAAAAGTATACTCTTCTCTCGTGGCTATTTCCACCTTCCTGGATTTTTTTTTGTAAAAGATGGTGGCCAGGTTGCCCAAGTCAGAGCCTACCACTGATTTTTCTACAGGAATGGGACTGGCACTTTTATTGTGCATTTGTTTAACAAAAGCGGAGCGGGTGGCCCCATTCTGTTCAGAATTTAGATTGATTTTCAGTTCAAAACTAGAATTATCAATAATAAACTCAGTACTATGTGTATGTAAATTGCTACTTTGTGTATTATTTTAGTGATTTATTATCCATAGTATTTTTTTTTTATCAGCATTATGGCCACTTTAAAATACCACCAATACCGTCTTCCCTTTTTCTCATTTTTCCTAGTTGTCATCTAGTCTATCAAAAACATGTAATGTGGAATAAATGACTTGATAAATGGCAGGATTGTGATTATTACCTGGTTCACAGGCTGGCAGTGTGCACATGAATAAAATCATTTGACCTTTTGTGTGACTGGTAATTGAAATGATAGCAGTAGGGCTGTTCTCTTATGTCTCAATATCTGTAATTAGAGACACGTGTGTTTAGAGGGAAGATGAATACAAAACAGGCCTTTTTTCCGAGGCTTGCAAATATCAAGGGTATGTTTGATGTAATGCTTAAAGTGAATTTATAATCAAAATTAAACCATATTATATCATTCAGCCTGCCTAAAAAAGTTCATCAAATACCTGAAAACCCTACCTATTCCATGATGTGAATTTTGCACCAGAGCAGCGCATGGTCATGTGACTTTTGCTGAATATTTTAGCAGTGCTTGCTAGGTAGGGGCTCTCCCCAATCAGGCCTTTAGAGAATCTCCAAATAGGATGGCAAGTCATGTGACTAGTTGATTCCCCTTAATACATTAGGTTCAGGAATGAAAAAAAAAAAAATAAAGTGTGTGTGTGTATATGTATGTGTGTATATATGTATGTGTGTGTATATGTATATGTATATATATATATATATATACACTGTATATATATATATATATATATATATTTATATGTATGTATATGTATGTATATATATATATGTATGTGTGTATATATATGTGTACATATATGTATATATAATTTTTTCCCCTTTTTTTTAGTTATTTTTACTAAGCTTCAAATAATAGTAGCAGATTTCTGGGGGCTGATTGACACTTGTTCTTTGAAATGTGCTTTAAACCCAAAACCAAAAATGTAATATATTGCAGTTTAGCAATAGTGATGTGAGTTACTTTGGGTGTGGGGGGCCCATGGAACCCAGCTCACTTTGTAGAGGTGGGGAGACCCCTGTCTCCGCTCCCCATATCCCTCTTATGTGTAAGTCACCCTGTGCCTGTTAGGGGTGTCCTAATATTGTGTGGGCTTTGTCTCAGACTGTGTAGACATGTTAAGGAGATAGGTGGGGGGGGGGTTGTTGATTGTTTAATGTTATGTGGCTGCATCCCATTGTTCTATTGTTTGTCTGGCTTGGGAGCAAACTATTATGGAATGTATGTGTTTATGTGTATTAGCTTAGTGGGAGGGGGGGTTGTCTCCAGCAGCCCTCCCTCCTGATGGGACTGTCTGCTGGTGTGAAGTTTGAATATGTGTGTCTCTTGTTACTAAATTTAGATTGCCCCACCCTGTATCATTATGCAGGGAGGGGGGATTGTCCCCCCTGAGTGTATATATCTTGTATCTGTGTTCAAATAAAGTAATCTACCTCCTGGTTTACTTCAAGACTAGTCTAGTCTTGTATGGTCTGCTGTGGTGTCTGTTGTCAGAATACCGCTTCCCCGTCCGAATACTAATGGAAGTACTCAAGCGCAGTCTAGGTCAGTTCCGTTACAGCAATCATTAGATGTGGTGGCTGCATTTGTTTCCTTTTCCCCCCTCTGTTTTCATCTGGTGATCTGGCTAGTAACACATCACCTTTATTAGAGTGCCTCCACTCTGAATGAAGGAGCACAGGGGGCATCCTTGGACAGCAGCATTGCCAGTCTGGGGGGAGGGGGCAATGGAGTGCTAGATGTACTAGCAGATTTAGACCATACTTTATAACCAGTTACAGCAAACATTTTTTTCCTCTTGGGGTAAAGGTTTTACATAAATAAAAGCACCCCTGTCAGTGTTAATTGGTTTGTCCCATCCCTATAACTGATATATTCTGCTGGAGAGTTTTTTCTGTTGTAAAACAACAGACTTGCTGGCTGGATCACAGGTGAAACTAGAATAAAGAAAGCCTAAAAAAAAACAAAAAAAACGAACGAATGCATCCATCACATAAAATAATTGGTAAGCTGCAATCTAATAAATGTTTGCTTTTGGGTCTAATACCACTTTACTGTGAAAAGCATGGAGATCAGTTTATGCAGACTGATGAAAAGGCTGATGGAGACCTGGCTAATGGTGTGATACTTTTAATGTTGGGTCTGGTGGCCCATACATGAAATGAAGGGAGAAACATCACACACACTTTTTTGGAGCTTAGACCGCTCTCATAACAACAGAAGCTTTCAGAGCTACACAGGCTACATCCTAAAATAGGTTCTGACCGAAGCCATGTGAGACTCAGCCCCATTGTTATGCAGACCCAAACTGACCTTCACTCTTGGATGTCACTGGTCATTCCAGGGAGCCTCTCACGTCATCTACGACTCCTTTCCTTGGCTGAATTCCAGGCAGCTATCTCTTCCTCTTCCAGTGTGGTTGAAGTTAGGTAGCCTTTTCACACCACACTTAGTGCCCGGTCTTCCATTCCCTCAATTAGTATTCTACTTTCCATGCCACAGATACTCTCTCTAGCTCCATAGGAAACAATGAAAACCTCTCCTGCATGCTTTTACCTATATGTAAGACTGCATAACATCTTATCCTGAGATATCTATTGCTGAGCCTTGAAGATCATTCTATGAAGGAAGGCAAAGAAGTAACATCACATTGCTGATGGTGGGATGACTTGGGCCTTCCACGTGAGCCTGGGACCAAGCTACACCAAACTGGGGGGAACCTGGGGCACAGAACACAGAGATAATACCACTCTCCCATCATGGAAGTCCATTGGGTAATTTGTCCTGTGCCCCATGTTCCCCCCAGTTTGGTGTAGCTTGGTCCCAGGCTCACATGGAAGGCCCAAGTCATCCCACCATCAGCAATGCGATGTTACTTCTTTGCCTTCCTTCATAGAATGATCTTCAAGGCTCAGCAATAGATATCTCAGGATAAGATGTTATGCAGTCTTACATATAGGTAAAAGCATGCAGAAGAGGTTTTCATTGTTTCTCACTGGACAGAGAAGCAGCAGCAGGAGCCATTAACGCACATCCAATGAGGAGAGAGTGGGGGGCAGAGCTGAGCTGCGCTTTGTGTGTCAATGGATACACAGAGCAGGCTCAGGAGTGAGCCCGCACACGTTTACCCTTAGAAAATGGCTTGCTATGGGGGCGTTCAGCAGGGGGGAGGGCAGAAGAACCGACAAGTTACCCAAGAAGAGGAGGATCGGGCTGCTCTCTGCAACACTGTTGCACAGAGCAGAAGTATAACATGTTTGTTATTTAAAAAAAAATTGCCTTTAGAATTATTTTAATCTTTTAAACGTAAAGTGGTTGTATGCTCAGTGAAGTCACTGGCCTCAGATGATGCACAGAAATTAAACAAATTCCCCTACATAAGTTGCACCTGTTTATCTGAACCCCTCCCCTCTAAATCAGTTCAAAATCCAGAATTTACACATCGTTTCTCAGCTCTATCAGGCAGGAGCAGGGATCTGACATCACACACTGCAGAGCATATAGCAGGCAACTGAATGTACCCCGAGACCTGGAAGGAGGACACCCCCCCCCAACACACTTATAGGGAAACATGCATAGCTGAAGCTGTCAGTCACAGGCAGGGTGTTAAAGCTCAAATCTCCTGTCCCCCCCCCAATTCCTTGGAGTTGGCATTAGCTATCAGAAATGACCCATGCACATAGTAGAGTAGGCAGGAAGCAGACAGAAATCACACTAAGTGCTTTGGATTTAGGTAAGTACACACTATAGATAGGAATATAGGTTTCTAACCACTTTAGAAAAGTAACCTAAAAAAGTAACATTTTTTTTAAATTAGAACATGCAGTTAGTTATAACTTTGAATATTTGTGTGATTTTAGCAGATGGTCAAATTTAAAAGGAATATATGGCTATACATTTAAGTCTGCAATAGTCTTTTCGTTGGTTTCCCTCTTTAGCAATCCATGGTCTTTGTTAAAAGTTCAGAAATGCAGTACTTCTTCCTGAAAGATTTGAAATGCTAAGTGTACAGAAATGTGATATTTTGGTTTTGGCGGATGCTGGTTTTTTGTAGCACATTCTGGCTTGTTGTTATAGTGTTCAAAGAATGCAGCATTGAGCTCCTCATCGGAGTTCCCATTTTTGGCCAACTCTGGAGGCATTATACAGCCAAGGAAATGACTTCTGGGTGGAGCTGGAAACTCAAATGGTAGAGATCTTATTGAAATTCCCAACAGAGAGGTGTCATTCAGCCTTTTTATATCCCTCTGAAGCTCAGATGTCAGTTTTGGATGTACTTTTTTTTTTCTTTGAAAAACAAGGGTCACTTCCTCTATTAAGAACAGCTACATAAAATGTACGGCATGGGTTGTTTTGTGGTTGTAAACCAAGATTGAAGAGTGCTTCACAGAAAGGGAAAATATGGTGCAGATGCCAAGGGATCACTTGGTCTTTTTTCTGCTTTTACTGTTCTATGTTTCTAAGAAGAAAATCAAATCTGTCTAAATCTGGCCATACACATTACTCTTGGATTATACATACTGTATATCTATAGTTTTAGTAACACTTCCTGTTGGCCAGCAAATGTAATGGTGACCTTCCTAACCAACAAGCAACTCATAAAGGCTGGCTACATAGTGACCATAGAAGGTCTTTTCGTAGTGCTTTGGGACCGTGAAGAAAATCTCACCAGTGGGACACAGGTGGCAAAAATAACTTGGCAGGGGTTTTAACCATCCCCTACTTTATCGATAAAAAGCAAAAACAAGTTTTGGCTGTAAATACACTCTAAAGAAATCTCAGGTTCACTTTTAGGAGAACATGTCAGGAAAGAAATAGAAGTTGTCACTGTAATTATATTTTAGTGTCGAGCTCCAAGGTTGACGTCTTCATTCTTGCTTCTCTACTTGGTGGAATTATGATTAGGACCAAGTAGACAAGTCATGAGGTCCAAACTCACTCGATTCAGTGATTCACGAGGTAGTGAAAGAAACATGGGGATAACAAGCCTAGAATTTGTACCTTTAAAATGAGTCAACAGTGGCAGTACCCATATCCCTATCTTAACAGGTTCCCTTTATGTGGTTAGAGCTGAAGACTGAGAACTGGGATCTTGATTTCATTTCTCACTACAGATTTTTTATCTATGAGATGTTTTTGTTTTTTGTGTAAATAGCTCAACCCCCTAAAGAGCCGCTGGTGAACTAGATTCTTTTTCCCCAGGTAGAGCACACACAGCCAAGCACACAGAACTTTGTCCATTCTTCCACTTGTTCAAATAGAACAGTCTAGGGGTGTCTTTTTTTTCTTTTTATTGTTACATTGAACTTGGATGGGGTGAAGGGAGCCAAATTGGTGATCTGAACTCTTTGAGGACTCTTCATTTATCTCACTGAGCTGCACAAAAAGGCCCACAGAATCCCTACTGCTGTTGGGTGGCAATGACTTCTTCCAAAAGACCAAGAGCTACAACCACTAATACCCAGCATTTGGGTCATCTACTCACAATGCCACAGGATCATAAATTGCCTCCATCCGATATCCATCAGGCACTTTTGGGTGAGGGAGACACAGACTCACACGGCCATAAGACAACTGAACACTCCTCCCCTTACTTCCTCCTGGCACTCTCCAGTGAGCTTCTCCAAATCCAAACCGACTCCAGGTCCAGACTCTGCGTATAGCCCCCCCCCAGCTAAAGCTCCAGCGGGGACCTTGGCGTCTTCTAAAAGGGCACCTCCACTAATCCTGCCCTGGGGCAAAGCCCCTGCACAGGGGTCTCCTCCAGCTGGACAGGACCCAAGAACACTCTCCCTCTGTATTCATACCCATTATATAATTTAAGACCCTGTAACGTACTGGTGGGGTAACAGACCTTTGACCAAATTGGGCGTTGCGTGACTATAAATTCTGTAATGCTTTATATCATATCTCTTATACAAATACGGGAAATAAAACTAACCTTCTTCCCTCATTTACACCTATAATGCTTAGATAGTATAGCATGTTTAGCTGTATGTCTTGTAATGTGCTTCACTTGGTACGTAGCAGGTCCACCTTTTAGGACCATATGGATAACAAGAGTTAATAACTTTCTTTTTCTTTTTATCATTTGGCCTGCAGGCTCTTGCAGTGTTAATGAACACACCTCTGGGGCTCGTAGTTGGTGGACACATGATGCTCGTTCGCCCCTGCTGTTCCCGCACGCTGTGAATTGCTCATGTCTATAAGAAGGAAGGATGGCTCATGGTATTCCCTCACAAGGCAAAGTGACAGTGACTGTGGACGAATACAGTTCCAACCCCACCCAGGCATTTACGCATTACAACATTAACCAAAGCAGATTCCAGCCCCCTCACGTTCACATGTAAGTAAGCCTGTTTATTTGTATGAGATGTTTCATATATTGTATATTCTGTATATCTTTATTGAACAAGGCAAATGGTTCCTTGCAATGTGCAAATCGGAAGTCATTTTTGTTGTTTTTTTCTGCTTTAAATTGATAAAAGATGAAATCTGATTGGTTGCTATTGACTCATCTTTTGGTTTTATGTTGCTACAAATGTTCTTTGTTTTAAACCATAATTGTTTTTACTGCAGTAGACTGTTCTCGGATGTTCCAGTAAATATACTCATATGGAAGAAAAATATATTTGAAATATATTTTAACCACTTCAAGTCCGGACACTTTTACCCCCTTCCTGTCCAGGCCAATTTTCAGCTTTCAGCGCTATCACACTTTGAATGACAATTGCGCAATCATGCTACACTGTACCCATATGAATTTTTAGCATTTTTTGATACAGATAAAGCTTAATTTTGGTGGTATTTATTCGCCACTGGGATTTTAATTTTTTTTGCTATATAAATGAAAAAGTTCAAAAACGTTGAAAAAAAGTGTTTTTCTTATAAAATTTTGCAAATAAATAATATTTCATCATAAATCTTGGCCAAAATGTATTCAGTTATCTTTTTAGTAAAAAAACAATAACCAAAATTAGATTATAACCAAAAATTATAATTTTAATAAAACATTTTTTACGTTTTTTTTTTCTGTCACCCTAGCAGTACAGTATCACCATGGTGACACTGTACTACTTGTGGGGGGTGATGAAGATTTATTTATTTTTTTTTTTTTTACACTGATTGCTTTTACACCCATAAAGGCTGTAAAAGCAATCATTTCTCCTTCTCTCTGGCTGCATTCTTGCAGCCATTGAGAAATACCTGTGTGAGCTGTGATTGGTCACAGCTTGTCACATGGTACAAGGCTGTTGTGAATAGCCTTGTATCATGTGACCTCTGATCTGATTCACAGATTTCACACGTAGTAAGCAATGATGTCAGAAATGATATCTTGCTTACTACTCTGCATGTGATCACTGATTGGGACCTCGCACAGAGGTCCCATACGACGATCGGTGTTCCAATGTGTCCGGAGGACACAGCGGGCACCGGATCGTGGTGCTGCGCACTCCCAGGGAGTGCGCACAGTCCAAAATGGCAGTCGCCATTTATGAACGGCAACCCACCATCCGGCTGTTTATATACAGCTGCCGAGCGGCAAGTGGTTAAAAATATTCTTCCAAAATATTTTGCCATATATTTGAAATACTACAAATTTGGCCATATTCAATATATTTCAGTAAATAAAAAAATAAATAATTTATATACATACACACACATTTTTATATGTTAAAAAAAATCTGAAGAATATATTTAAAAATGTTTACATATATTTGTAAATGCATTCCAAAAATGGAGATCTGTATTTTTAAAGACATATAAAGTATATTTGAAATGTATTTTTAAAAATATTTTGCCTATATTTTGTAATAAAAATGCAATTCAACATGCAGTGTGTTTATGTATGTGTGTGTAGATTTTATATATATATATATATATATATATATATATATATATTCAGTATTTCAAATATATGGCAATATATTTGGGAAGAATAATTTAAAAATATATGTCAAATATATTTTCTTCCATTTGGGTATATTTAGCATATTTTGGTAGTATCATGTTTTTATGTTTCATATTGTCCCCTGTACTTTTCTTTAAGTGACATTACTGGTATACATGAGCACGCCGAAAATTGTCGTTTTGCTTCGGATGCATTTGTTCATTAAAACATTTTGTTTTGTCATATTTGTTATGTTTACCCAATTCATTTTCAGAATTTGTTTCAGATCTTCGACATTCATTTAGTTTATTTGTTGGTCCAGGTGGATTTGAAAAATTTAGCAGTTTTTCCAGAAGATTACTATATGTTCAATATATTATCAAATCGGGCTGATTCTAGTCAGAAGGATTTGATATTTTGGACGCTAGTTCAACCCACTGAAAAAAATGTCATGAGCTGAATGGACTATATCAACTGGCATCATGCGCATCCAAATTAACAAATGGAATGAAATTCCGATCCATTTGTTATCTGAATTATTGAACATAGTCAAAAATTTAATTAATTTCCCCATGGGCCTGAACTACTGTCGTATCATGTGACATCATCCAAATGAAACACATGCATTCGTTAATTTCGTTATAACTTTCAGTTTGTTTACATACGTTACCATGTCCATCCGGAGGTTCGTAAATATCTGAATCGCCAAGAATGAAAATTTAATCTGAAAAACAAATCGGAACGACACAAAACGCACGTCTAATTGCTGGCAGGTCACCCTGTGGAAGAGTTAGCTGCAAATGGCTCAGCTGATATTCAACACTTTAAGAGGACTATGCGTCTTACACTTTGAATGTTAGTTTTACCAAAACTATATAATGTGAAGGCCAACGTAGAAAAACAAATCTATTTCTTTGCAATCAAGCAGGCACTTGTTCTAAATACTTGCCGGTAGATCTAAATGCAAAGATTTAATCAGATTGTAATGTGTATGGTCAGCTTTAAAACATCTTTGTGATACTAAACACTTAAAGTGGTTGCAAAGACTGAAGGTTTTTTACCTTCATGAATTCAATACATGAAGTTAAAAAAAACCTTCTGGGTGCAGCTCCCCCTTTTTACTCACCTGAGCCCCCTCTTGATCCAGTGATATGCATGGGAGTCTCGGCTGTCCCAGGTCTCCCTCCCTTCTCATTGGCTGAGACACAGCATTGACTTCCACTTCTGTCATTCACAGCCAGTGAGCCAATGAGAAGAGAGCAGGACTGAGCTGTGGCTCTGTGTCCTATGGATGCATAGAGTGGGGCTCTGGAGTGAGCACGCACCAGTGCCCCAATAGCGGCACTGGTCAAAAGGGAGGAGCTAGGAGCGCCGGCAGGGGATCCGATCAGAAGAGGATTGGGGCTGCTCAGTGCAAAACCACTGCACGGAGCAGGAAAGTATGACATATTTGCTGTTTTTCTAAAAACAGAGAAAAAAAACCCAAACCTTTTATATCACTTTAACTTGGCCATGCACAATTTGTCCAGTTCCTGATGAACCAGCCGAAATTCGCTCAATAGTTGTTCCTGTTGGCTGACTCCTGCTTTTGCCATCCCTTAACTGAAAAACTGAAGAAGCCGGGTGGAAAATGTAGCTGCCGAAAAGCACCCGCATCCAATTAGATGCAGGGACTGTTTGAATATTTTGACAGTTGGCAGGGCTAGCTTTCAAAATACAATAGATTCAACAGGAGATTTTTCCATGTATATTATCTATATGTGTATGGTCAGCTTTACAAAAGTCTAAACCTCAGAACAGGTGCACACTATAAAGTTGGGAACTTCATTCCCACTTTCCTTTTTTTCTTCCCTTCTTACCTTGACCGCATACTTGCATGTCCATAAATCCAGCATTGTCTGGTGTAGCCTGCCATCGCCCACCACCATCTTTTCTTCTTGCTTCATCAGGAAGGTGGTTGTCTCTTGTGGGTTCTTGAAGCCAGCTCCCTGATGCAGATGATACTTGTGAGCATCTCAGGAGGCTTCAGGAGGAGAACATCACTCTCCGCGAGAAAGGCAGAAGTGTAGGAAAATAAAATTGTGAATCGGTAAGGGGGGGGGTTGTTATGAAAAGTGATTAAAAAGGGGTGAAGATCCCCTTAAATACCTTTTTATAGGATGTCCTAATTTGTACATCCTTCACGGTAGCTGGTTGTTGTCTTCTCTTCAGTAGGATCTTGATGTTATTCCACACATATTGATAAATTGGTAAAATTAAGAGTAGGAATGGGAGCAGAGAGTGGCACTAGTATCTTTAGGATCCCTTTTTAGTTGCCTAATGAGTAGAGGGGTGAAGATCCCCTTAAATTCCTTTTATAGGATGTCCTAATTTGTACATCCTTCACGGTAGCTGGTTGTTTTCTTCTCTTCAGTAGAGTCTTGATGTTATTCCACACATATCATTGATGAATTGGTAAAATTAAGAGTAGGAATGGGAGCAGAGAGTGGCACTAGTATCTTTAGGGTCCCTTTTTGGTTGCCAAATGAGCAGAGGGGTGAAGATCCCCTTAAATACCTTTTTATAGGATGTCCTAATTTGTACATCCTTCACGGTAGCTGGTTGTTTTCTTCTCTTCAGTAGAGTCTTGATGTTATTCCACACATATCATTGATGAATTGGTAAAATTAAGAGTAGGAATGGGAGCAGAGAGTGGCACTAGTATCTTTAGGATCCCTTTTGGTTGCCAAATGAGCCGAGGACCCTTAAGTCTAAGCAACTGTGGCTACAAACAATCCAAAATCAAGGCATACCTGCAAAAGAACAGTGTAAATACTTACCTTTTCTGCTGCTTGTGCCACCATAAACCTTTCCAGCAGATAAACCTTCACTTTTGCGAGTATCGATCTCCTGGGTCCCCCAGCTCTCACCGATTCCTCTCTCTGACCAATGTGTCATTATATTAGCAACATGGACATCAGCAGGAAGAACCAGTGAGTGTTGTGGTGGACCCAGGAGATCAACACTTCTGGAAGTGTACATTTTTCAATGCAGGTTTGAGCAGATATCTTAGGATCGGAGCAATGTTTTGAGGTGTGGGCAGCAGAAAAGGCAAGTATTTACATATTTCTTTAACAAGTATTTAAGGTTTGCTATAGTGACAAGGTCACTTTAATTTTAAAGAATTATCTAGAGTGTGTTTTTTTTTGTTTTTTCGTAACCCTGTCTTCACTTTCTTCTTTTGTGCTGTGCTGTATAATGTAATTACAGTAGTAAGTCATTACGTCTCAGTTGAACTTTCTATTACTCCAGTTTTGTTTATTTTCTGCCTCATGCTGCGTTTCTTTTTGAAGCTGCTGCAGGTTAATTCCCATCATTATCCAGCATTTGCAGCACTATGTCCCTGGTGACAGTTCTTTTTAAATACTTTTGAATAAAAAAAAAAAAAAAATCACAAAACCATTTAGCAAGTGCTAAATAGCAAAAGCTAACAGTCAGATGTGATAGTTGAAGCTATTGATCATTTTTTTCAGTCTCGTTATATAGCAAACGATGTTGGTTTTTGCTCTTAACATTAATGATGTGTTGTGTGTAATGACCCATAGCTGACAATCAGGCGCTTAAAGCTGAAGTTTAGGTATGGCAATTTTTACATAGTTCCATTGGACCAATGTAATATGTGCTGTATCTGTGGCATCCCTGTGGAAGCTGGAAATAACAGTAGTAGGCACCTCTAATAAAGTCATTGTCGCTAGCTTCTGGATCCCGATCTCAGTGGCTGCCCTGCTGCTTAGTGAACCTAGAAGGTCGCTTCCTTGGCATTGGCATATTTTAGAGAACACTTTGCATTTGCTCAATGAATGCAAAGTGTTCTCTATCTGGCTGTGGTAGGGATTGTGAAGTCACTACACGGCCACTCTTCCTTGTCTAATCAGAGTGCGCTTTGCATTCATTGAGAACATGCAAAGTGTTCCCTGAATGGCGCCTTAGCCAAGTGGGCAACCTCTTGTGTTTGGAATGTAGCAGGGCAGCCACTTGGTATGGGACCTGAAAGCTAGTGGAGATCACTGAAGTAGCTGTGCTTACTACATTGACTTTCGGCTTCCACTGGACTCCCACAGATATAGCCGCAATCAGAGATTCGTCCATTCATCCATTCGTCCATCTGTGCTGTTTAGTGTGGATGGAAGAGTCTGTAAGCCTATGGGCTGAATGGAAAAAAAATCAGTGGATGTATGGCCAGCTTCAGTATTGCCCCTTTCTCACTTAGACTGAGTTCCAGGGTATAGGGGTTTACAGATGGCTGATAACAAGTATTAATACATTTATTTACGTCTGTTGTGTCAAAAATAAATGTAAAGATTTATTAATGGGTGCATGGCTATAACAATTTGTTTATATATCTGCCTAACATTCAGTTTTAATCACTTGCCACCCGCCAACAGTACATTTACTGCTCCCTGGGCACTGCCTGTCTCAACCCCTAATTCATATAGTTTAATTTAGGTTTTGGGTATTCCAGGGCGGCTTCCCTGGGCACTGCGACGTATCTGTATGTCTTGGTGCTCATGCACACTAGCGCAAGCCTGTGACCGCTTTGATCAGTGAACACAACGGATCAGAGTGTGTACAGCGGCCAGGGTATCGTGATCGCTATAACCAACCATAGTGATCATATGGTACCATGTAACCAAAACTGTCATGAATGGCTTTCATTCATATCAAACCTTCTTACTATTTTGATTCTGTGATTGGCTCACAGCTATCATATGGTATCTGGGCCAATCACAGAATCACAATAGTAAACAATGAGTCATGAATGAAAGCTATTCATGACAGTTTACGCGATTGCTGTTTCAGTGATCATAAAAAGAAAAAATCCGTGATCATCCGCCCCCCTCCCCCCCCCCCCCAGAGTAGTATGGTGACACTGAACTATGCTGATGACAGTAAACAAAAAAAAGAAACAGGTTAAAAACTTTTTTTTACATTTATATTTTTACATACTGTCACCAGTCTGTACCCCTGATCATCGCCACTCCAGTCATATGATGACGCTGTGCTATATTGTCAGAATGTAAAAAAAAATGTTGAAAAAAGCATATTTTTGAAATTTTTTCATTTTTCAAAAAATTGTGACAAAAAATTACAATTTCCAAAACCTGCCATGCCTCTTACTAAATACCTTGGACTGTCTATTTTCCAAAAAGGGGTAATTTGGAGGTATGTGTACTGTCCTGGCATTTTAGGGCATCAAGACTACATTGGACCGATTGATTTTCAAATATACACGGCGGGTAAAATAAGTGTTGAACACGTCACCATTTTTCTCAGTAAATGTATTTCTAAAGGTCGGTGTCGGTAGCAACCCATGCAATCCATACATACAAAAAATACATACAAAACAAATACGTTCAGAAATGAAGTTATCTGTAATGAAATGGAATGACACAGTGAAAAAGTATTGAACACGCTAACTGACATTTATTTAATACTTCGAACAAAATCCTTTGTTGGTAATGACATCTTCAAGATGCCTCCTGTATGCAGAAACTAGTTGCATGCATTGCTCAGGTGTGATTTTGGCCCATTCTTCCACACAAACAAAATTCAAATCTTGAAGGTTCTGTGGGCCTCTTCTATGAATTCTGATCTTTAGTTCTTTCCATAGATTTTCTATTGGATTCAAGTCAGGTGATTGGCTGAGCCATTCCAGCAAGTTTATTTTCTTTTTTTAAACCAGTTGAGAGTTTCCTTGGCTTTGTGTTTGGGATCATTGTCTTGCTGAAATGTCCACTCTTGTTTCATCTTCATCATCCTGGTAGATGGCAGCAGAATTTTATCTCTTTTATTTTATCTATTTTTCCATTCATGTTTCCTTCTATCACATAAAGTTTGCCAGTACCGTATGCTGAAAAACAGCCCCACACCATGATGTTGCCACCTCCAGACTTCACTGTTGGTATGGTGTTTTTGGGGTGAATAGCAGTACCATTTGACCTTCAAACATGGTGTGTATTATAGCATCCAAAGAGTTAAATTTTGGTCTCATCTGACCAGTCTATATTCTCCCAGTGTTTTAAAGGTTTGTCTCAATGTGCAGCAAAGTTTAAATGAGCTTCTACATGCTTTTTCTTCAGCAATGGAGTCTTGCGTGGTGAGTGTGCATACAGGCCATGGCAGAGTACAATTGTACCTGCTAATTCCAGGTCTTTCTGAAGCTCTCCACAAGTGGTCTTTGGCTCTTGGACAGCTCTTCTGATTATTATTTTCACTTCTCTGTCAGAAATCTTGCGAGGAGCACCTGGCCGTGGCTGATTTATGGTGAAATGATGTTCTTTCCACTTCCGAATTATGGCCCCAACAGTGCTCACTGGAACATTCAGAAGTTTTAAAATCCTTCTTTAATCAATGCGATCAGTATATTTTGCAAGAAGGTTGAGAGAGCTCTTTGCTTTTATTCATCGTGAGATATGTCTTGTGTGACACCTTTGGTAATGAGACACATTTTTATAGGCCATCAATTAAGACTGAATCAGCTGATATTAATTTGTACTGACAAGGGGCAGGATTTCTTTCTAATTACTGATAGATTTCAGCTGGTGTCTTAGCTTTCCATGCCTTTTTGCGCCTTCATGTGTTCAACACTTTTGCTTGTGTCATTTCATTTTATTGCACATAACTGAATTTCTGAACTTAGTTGTTTTGGTTTCTTTGTATGTATGGATTACATGGGTTGTTACTGACAGGTGGTGAAAATGTCATGTCAATAGCACCTTTAGAAAGATATTTACTGAGAAAAATGGTCACGTGTTCAATACTTATTTTGCCCTCTGTATGTGTTTGTGTGTATGTATGTGTGTGTGTGTGTGTGTGTGTGTGTGTGTATGTATATATATATATATATATATATATATATATATTTGTAGACTCTACAAGACATTTTGACCTACATTTATGAAGAAAGATTTATTTTTTAATTTATAGAGCAAAAATAAAAAAACTCAGTGGTGATTAAATACCACCAAAAGAAGGCTCTATTTCTATCTGAGCAATTGCCAGTTAAAGTAGCGCAGCAAAAAATGATCTGATCATGAAGGGTTTATAAACCTCTGGAGGTAAACTGGTTAATCAGTGTACAGTTAAGTATATCTATAATTTTTTTTTTTTTTTTTTTACCTTTTCAAATAGAACAGAAAAGGATTAGAACCCCAACCAGCAATTCATTGTCTGTGTCCCTGGTGGGTAGATTTTGTGACCATTGTTATCAAAACAGTAAATGTTAGGGAGTCCAACATGTTACATGCACACGAGATGAGGGGATCTCTTCCAATGGGGTCACCTGTGACTGGTGACAAGTGTCCAACAGGGTAATTCTCTTCACTTTGGAGAGATTTCTTCTTGTTTCCTTTTGCGTCTTCTGGACAGAAAGTGAACGTAATTTTTCAGTGCAAAAAAGAAACTGATAGTGAGTTTAACCCCTTCATACTCTCTCCTAGACCAGGAAAAAAAAAAGGTTTGGCTATACATAGACTTTTCAAAGTGGTTCTAAATGCAGAAAAATACCTGCGCCCGATCTAGATCCAGCGATGTACACGAGAGCAGAAGCTCTCTATGCTCTCTCTCCTCATTGAATCAGACACAGCAGTGGGAGCCATTGGCTTAGGCTGCTGCCAGTCATAGCCAGTAAGGAGGGAGTGGTGGGCAGGACCAAGCTGTACTTTGTGTGTCTTATGGACACACAAAGCTGGCTCAGGAGCAAGCACACGAGTGCTCCACATCAAGCAGCTTGCTATGGGGGTACTCAGCAGGAAGGAGGAGCCAGGAGTGCTACTGGGTGACCCAAAAAGAGGAGGATCAGGGCTGCTCTGTGCAAAACCACTGCACAGAGCAGGCCAGTATAACATGTTTGTTATTTTTAAATAATAAAAAGTGAGCCTTTAGAATCACTTTAATAGTAACCAGACATAAATGTGATTATTCTAAGGACTCTTTCTTCTGGGTGGCTGGGAGAGCAGTAAAAACGGGTAGCTGAGCTGTGGTCTTACTGCCCCTGGCAGCCCACCCTAATTCTAACATTACAGCCTGACATGACAACACTACAGCCAGGGCTGCAGCATTTTTAACTTAAGCTGCAAAGTTTGACAGGTAGCACCGCCTGTCAAACTCGTCCATTCAGTTTAATGGGGACACGAGCCAATGGGGCAAAGTCCCATAATGTAAAAGTTCCATTCAGCAATTAAAAAAAAACCAAACATCAGGAACTGGCAGTATCACCTCCTGAATGCCTGTCAGTGACTGCTATGTTGCCCTCTTAAAGGCTATCTACCGTTCAAGTGCAGTAGGCCTACTGCGTGTCTCAAAGAACCCCAAGTCAGGCAGTCTAGTTCATATCATCTAATTTAGGTGCTTCTTGCCTTGACTACAGCCTCAAGACACGCAATGCTGTGCAGCCCATCCTCTGTCCATGATGGGTGTGATCTACAAACTATTGGTCTGAATATTCACATGGCCCAGCATTTGGTGTTCTGAGAGCATCAGGATGTCAGTAACAAGGCAGTTGTAATTAGATGAGAAGACTGTTGTATAACAGACAGCTATGACTGGATGAACAACAGAAGCCCTGGGCAGATGGGTTAATAATTCCTTTCCCTCTTGGACATTATTAGGAGCAGCTAGTGCGGATATTCATCTAGATATATTCTGCACCAAGTGTTCATTTCCGAAACTTCCACCATCTTGTTTCACTTAACTAAAATCAGTTGTCAAGTCATCAGTAAGAGGTCAAAAGCCCATGTGGTTATGTTAGAAAAGCACCTGCTGTTAAAGGTCTTTTGATCGTTGTATTTGCACAGCGCCAGATTTCTGATAAGACGTGTTGGATGTGGTCAACCTCAGAGCCTATATCAGGAAGTACTATTGTATTTTAACAGATCATAAGAGAGGTTGATGTAGTGGTTTCTCAATGGATATGACTAAGGTTAAATGTATTCAGCTGCTTTTAAAAGTGAATCTGTACTGAAGTAAAATGAACTAATTTGACCACTGGACCTCTGGAGCCTTTGGTAATTCAGGGCTCTCTTCAAATATCTGTTTCATCACTTGAAGTTAGTGCTAGACTTTGCCCTTTTGTTCTTTGCTTTTGGTCACTAATTGTGTTGGGTAGCTTTATGAACCAATTCAAGGTTCCGGAGTTGAGATGGGGCAAAGCCAAGCATGAAACTCAAGGTATAAAATTGATATTTTCATAGCAGAGCAATTGGGATTGCGGTGCTCTTAACAAAAGTCAAGGTATGTCTGGGTTTCTATGGGTGCATGCATGTAAGTCCTAGTTTAGTTTGTTTTTATTAAACTACAACACTTTAGATGATGCATGGTCATGTTTGGTTTTTAGGTTTTGGTTGATTTTTGTTTTTAATGGTTTGATGTTTTTAAGAGACATTTTGAAATGGTTCTTCAAAATGAGTCCTTCATCGCCAACTTTATTAAGGATTGACCAGAAACCATAGGGCCTGATTCTTAGCAAATTGGAAGACTGTATTCACGTGGATATTGATAGATTGGTCCGTTGACGTTACCCGAATGTTTTCTCAATAGTGCTGTTCCTAAATCAAATGCTCTTTGACCTTGGACTTTGGCCATGCTATGTAGGCAATTATAGACTAGAAAATGCCCTTTTAATGCTGTATGGGAAATATATATGTATAGGAAAGCTATAGGTTTTTTTTATTTATAACATGTTGCCTAAGAAAACTACATAGCACTTTTACTGATAGGCACATTTTCTTTTTTATCAAAAATCAAAAATTAAGTCTTCATTTCCATGTGTAGCCCCTTTGCCCAGTTATTTATTTATGCAGACAGTAGGGACGCATGACTGTAACATGAAGGATAGTGGTAGCTTTACTGTTGAAGCTGTGATTGACAGCCTGGCTTTACCATCTCTAACCTATGTGTGAGGCAAGATGGTACAGTGGGGGAACAACTAAGTTTTAGCAAAGAATGTAGCAGAGGTATAGGCTATTGATTATGCATTGGGAGTTGTTTTTATTTATAATAAATGTAAGAGTTCATATTTAGAAGTGGTGAAGTTAAACATTGAAAAATAATGGGTTGCTCATTTTGGTTAATTTTCATGGTTTGGTTAGTACAGGTGTACTTTTGATAAAACCTACACTAACTCACCTTCACTAATCCTCTTGCGCTAATCTACACTAAAACCCTACACTCCAGCTTCTTACTTATCTTAGTTAGACAGCATTGACCCATTCTTTGCTTTCATCCTCTTTGGGTAGGAATCCTCTTCTCCATAGGCTGAACCAGCACAACGAGGCCCCATAGACTTGTATAGCATCAGATTTAAAAACTGTAGACTGGGGTGTCAAACTGTTTTCACTGCGGGCTGCATCAGCAGTATGGTTGTATCTCTAAGACTAGATGTCCAGAGCACCCCATCCCCCCTTAGATGTCAAAAGTCCCCCTCCCCAGTATCAGAAGTCAAGAATCCCCCACCCTCCTTTACATCACAGTGCACCCCCTTACCTTGTGCTAGGGGCAGAGTTGGGAAGCAGATAGTGCAGGGTCTAGAGGAGGACCAGAAGAGGGCTGGAGTTGGCTGCTGGAGTCTGCTGAATGCTGAGAACAGGTGACTTTGAGATGAGGGGGTGCTGCATCTGCACAAAGAGGTGCGGGATCTGTAGAAGGAGTTATGTCCTACTGTCTGCTGCCAGTTGCTGAGATGGAGGGGTCAAAGACAAGTCTCTCAGCAGCTGCATGGACAAGCATAAGATGTGTTGGAGGAGGCCTGTCCTCCTCTCTGCTGCTGACTGCTGAGACAAAGTGGGGATGGAGATGAAGGGGGTGCCACAGCTGCAAGGGCCACATGAAATGGCCTGGTGGGCCAGATTCCATCCACGGGCCTTTTGCTTGTCACATGTGTTGTAAATGCTTAGAATGTACCCTATACAAATCTTTGAAGCTCCCTGTAGAGTCTGTTAAAGGAATATGTTGTAGGGAGGTTAAAGCTGAACTGTGAGATACAAGTAAATCCATCCCTAAAGTGTTACTAAACCCCGTTCCCTGCTTTCACTATATCTGGTCTCCCACAGTACACAGAACATGGAAATGCAATTATTTTAGCAAATATAAACTGCTAAATACTTTCTCATCAGCAGTTAGAGCAGTCATGTGACTTCTATCAGTGTTCAGCAGAGCACTGGTTAAACCTTGTAGTAGTAGTTTGCATTCTCCCCTGATTGATCTATGAGGCTGCAGAACCCCTGGCTCTCTGTCTGGGCAGTGCTGATTGTGCCCTGTGCACTCTCCCAAGAAAAAAAACTCTCTAGCAATACACATCAAACTGAGCATGTACAGCTTGCCCCCAAGGCTCTGTTCCATCAGGAGATGGATTGGGGACAGTAAAAGAAGGTGAGGATCAGAGAAGACAGGATCAAACAGCCTTTTTACACAATGTGGAGGATTTACCCCTTGAGCTCCACAGTGAGAATAACAAGGATGCTTTAGTTCATTTACAGACTGATTTTACTGTTGTGGGTTTAGTAACACTTTAAGTGGTGTCAGATATGTATATTTGAAATGCTAATTAGTAACAATACAATGTTACCATTTCCTAAGTAAACACCGTGTACAACGGTGTGACATCTGCGCTCCTATTCACTTAATGCAGCTATGGCTGGGTACCTGAAGGATGTATCATGGCAGTGGATATGTCACATCTGCTCACTCTGGAGCATGGTTATAAGACACTACAATTACCATCAACCAATGGGAACTATCTTGGAGATATAAATAGGTGTAGAAGGCCTTGATGGATTTGGGGACTTCTGGCCTGTTAACCAAAGTGTGAAGTCATGGGGGACAGGACAGACTATGCATCTCCTGGCCTGTCCATCAACCGCTCAGCTTCAGTGGGTGGTTCAGGATCAGGAGGCTCCAGGCTTATCAGCCAAAGTGTGAGGTCATGGGAGACAGGACAGGCCTTGCATCTCCTGGCCTGTCCATCAAACCTCTCAGCTAAAGTGGGTTGTTCAGGATCAGGAGACTCCTGGCTTATCAGCCAAAATGTGAAGTCATGGGAGACAGGACAGACCATGCATCGCCTGGCCTGTCCAT
Source organism: Staurois parvus (assembly GCF_062004578.1). Classification (NCBI taxonomy): domain Eukaryota; kingdom Metazoa; phylum Chordata; class Amphibia; order Anura; family Ranidae; genus Staurois; species Staurois parvus. Next base: position 2,567,943 of record NW_028317934.1, read on the forward strand.
CAAACCTCTCGGCTACAGTGGGTGGTTCAGGATCAGGAGACTCCTGGCCTATCAGCCAAAGTGTGAGGTCATGGGAGACAGGACTGACCATGCATCTCCTGGCCTGTCCATCAACCGCTCAGCTACAGTGGGTGGTTCAGGATCAGGAGACTCCTGGCCTTTCAGCCAAAGTGTGAGGTCATGGGAGACAGGACAGACCTTGCATCTCCTGGCCTGTCCATCAAACCTCTCGGCTACAGTGGGTGGTTCAGGATCAGGAGACTCCTGGCCTATCAGCCAAAGTGTGAGGTCATGGGAGACAGGACAGACCATGCATCTCCTGACCTGTCCATCAAACCTCTGGGCTACAGTGGGTGGTTCAGGATCAGGAGACTCCTGACCTATCAGCCAAAGTGTGAGGTCATGGGAGACAGGACAGACCATGCATCGCCTGGCCTGTCCATCAAACCTCTCGGCTACAGTGGGTGGTTCAGGATCAGGAGACTCCTGGCTTATCAGCCATAGTGTAAGGTCATGGGAGACAGGACAGACCATGCATCTCCTGGCCTGTCCATCAAACCCCTCAGCTACAGTGGGTAGTTCAGACCAGGAGTCTGAGACTCCGTTATCCTTTCACTGTAGCGAAGAGAAACTTAATTACTTCACTGCTCTCAGCAAAAGAACTGCCCTAGGGATGATACAAGACTAGTGGCCAAGAGAACAGAGGGAATGGTGGTTATCAGTCTATGTTATAAATGTTAAATGTAAAAGGGATTTCCTTTGAATGTGAACAAGAAATAATTCTTTAATAGTAAGAGAACACCTTTTATAAATATGTAATAGAGTTTAAAATATGCACCTTTATCCATGCTTCCGAATCTACGTCGTCTGTGCAAATAAAAAAAAAACATTCCGGTTGGGTTCTGTGCCTGGTGCACACATGTGCCCTGGCCCCATTCTACCATGGGTGGTCTACACTCCACTTGAAGGCTGTATCAAAGCAAATGGGTATTGGGAGACCTGGCTCCAATAGTGAAATGGTTGGGTACTATGCAGTCCTGATATTACAACAGCATTTTAGCAGACATTGCTTTGTGTTGCTGAGGATTTTAACGATGGGTTTGCTGTGTAAACATTAGCATGTGTCTATATAAAAGTCAAGTACTCCCTACATCTCCTGAGCATTGTGCTGTGAGAACGGCCTATAGTGCACAGACTATAATCTTCCACTAGAAAGAGCCGGCTGTGTGTGTCAGTCAAGTCTTTGTACTGCAGGCAATGTTTAGGTCCATAGTACTCAGTCTGTTATTAGGAATGCTGTTCAGATACACACTGCGGTCTCCCAAGAATTCTCTCCTAATTGTAATGGATTTACACAAGCAGGACTTGCCTTTTGTAATCTATTACCACCTTTTCAGTTAACTGAATCAGGGACAACAAAACCAAAATAAATGAAGTCATTTGGATTGAAATACTAAAAGTATAGCTTCTGAACTGACTCTGCCATACAGTCTGTTGATTTGCTCTAATTTATGTCCCAACGTTCATCTTATGCACTTGGCTACCCTTGTCTCCTAATCCTTACTGTTACCATTATCCTTGTCCTCTAAATGTTTGTCAAGGTGGGTCTACAAGTACAGAAAGATGTGTTGATTCTGCCATAAATCAAGTGAGCTCCTAACCTCCTGGTTGAGCTGACCACTCTACCCGCTCTGCCCCCTGCCGTGCTGAAATTCCCAGCTATGTTACCAGCCCTATCTGTGTTTTCCCTCTCTGCACTACAGAACACGTCTGTTTTATGTTACACAGATGAAGAGAGAACATGGGACAGGGCTGACAACATTGCTTGAGATTTCAGTACAACCAATGCACTGTGTTGTCAGTTCAAACAGGAAATTAGGTTCAAACAGGAAATTAGGAGCACACTGGATATTCGGTAGATCAACAGGTATTTTTTTGGAACGTTTTAAAAGGGACAACATATGTTGAAATGAGTATGAATTGTAGAGATTGACCGAATACAATTTTTATGTTTTTGTTGTAATTTAGACTTTAAAGCTAAACTGCAAACAGATACAAAAACACAAATTAATTAAATTTGCCTGAATAAAAAAAAAACTAAAAAAAAACCAAAAAAACAACCCCCCCCAAAAAAAAACAGACACAAAAGAAAATAAAAACAAACGTGCAGACTCAATGGACCACTTGGTCTTTTTATGCCGTTGCTTTTTCTATGTTTCTATTAAATGTCAAACAGTTCTTCATATTCCTCACCTACACTATGCATTAAACTGAAATGCTGAATGTTGAATCTTTCGATTTTAAGAGGTCCACTGAGACTAACTTTTAGGCCTTATGCACACTGGGTGTTTTTGCAACCACTTTTAGGGGAGTCAGGTGTTTTTTTTTGTTTTTTTGTTTTTTACTGCTTCCAAACGGCCCTCTATGTTATCCTATGTGTCCCTGCACACAAAAACTTTTAGAAGATTTTAGTAGCAGTAGCATTTACCAGCAGGAAAAAAAAACCAGGACCAGTGGTCCAACAGCAGCAGCGTTTTGGCAGGAAAAATGCTTGACGTGGTTAAACGCGTCTAAACACGCCTAAGCGCATGTTAATGGTAGGCGTGTTAAGCGCTTGATCGTTATTTAATTTTAGTGGTCAGAATAAATTATTATTCTTGCCAATGAAATGGATTAACGTTCATTCGCTTGTTGCCTGTAAATTCACCTAAATGATTGTAATAGCATTAGATACTTTTACAAGCATCAGGTGTTTTTTTTCTGCAAAACCGCTGTTGCTAGGAGGAAAGCTTCTAGGAGAGTTTTTTTTAACATCCTGTGTGCATGAGGACATAACCTACTGCAGGGTTTTCTCCCAGACAGCGACTATCCTTGTAGGACAGCTCATGTGAATTTACAGGAACTTAGAAGAACATCTGGGACAAGAAAGGAATATAGCCGTTTGTTTGAGAAGATTAAGGGGCTTACGTAGGATGATCAGAAAGGACTTCAGGAAAGATCTAAACTTGGCATAAACGAGAATAAAATCTAGGATGGTACCATGGAGGTCATAAAAATGGTCTTTGGTGACGATTCATGAGGAACAGTGTGGGTGATGCCCAATGTATAATGTCTGTGAGTTTGTGGTCAAGCAAAAGATGCTCCAAAATTCTGATGCCTCAGAAGATTTTGGATCCATTTCTTTATCTATGCACCACAGGCATAATTATTATTAAGTGTCATCAACTTGAGTCCGAGTCCTAGCTACTTGATGAATAAGAGTTCTAAAAAGAAGTCTGCTTTGTGCTAGTCTTGTGGGATCCTCCAGTGTCATCCTCCCAGCTTTAGTCAATGTGTCCAACCACCTAGTAGTCGGTCTCCCTCTTTGCCTCTTCCTTCAATCTTCCCAAACATTATTTCTTTCTCCAGTGATCTCTCCCTTCTGATAGTGTGACCAAGATAGGACTTCATCATTTGGGCTTCTAGGGCCCACAGTCATAGTAGTGTGACCAAGACAGGACTTCATCATTTGGGCTTCTAGTGCCCACAGTCATAGTAGTGTGACCAAGACAGGACTTCATCATTTGGGCTTCTAGTGCCCACTGGACATAGTAGTGTGACCAAGATAGGACTTCATCATTTGGGCTTCTAGTGCCCACAGTCATAGTAGTGTGACCAAGATAGAAATTCATCATTTGGGCTTCTAGTGCCCACAGTCATAGTAGTGTGACCAAGATAGGACTTCATCATTTGGGCTTCTAGTGCCCACAGTCATAGTAGTGTGACCAAGATAGAACTTCATCATTTGGGCTTCTAGTGCCCACTGGCATAGTACATCTGAATGTGTCTGTGGGCAAAACTAAGAAACAACCCAAAAAAGTCTGTTCAGTTATTTGCCTTCAATCATCTAACAGGAGGATTTTAAAGATAATGTTTATCCGTTTATGTGCTGACACCACTGTATACTATGATTTCCTAGACACTGCTTTGTAAAGAAAGTCAAGAATAAAGTCAGTGTCAGTAATGGATTTATTATTTAGCCAAACTAAAGTGTATTTTTATGTATTTTTAAACCCTTTTATTATTGTTCAATCTATGTGCATTTTCAAAGAAAAAAAGAAAAAAAAAAAAAACAATACAAAGATTTCACAAGCATTTGTCCAGTGTTCACACATGAACAGTAATTTCAAAATAATAATGGTTCAATAAATAGACTGCTAACTTTAAGATCATCGTTGTATGCTTGTTAGCAAGGTGATGAAAGAGAGCGAGTCATCGTTCTGAAGTTGAACCATAAATTTCTCATTGAGCAAAATCCACTGCACATCTCTCCAGTTCACATCGCTGGATCAATAGGGGGCTTTGGTGAGTATTTGGAGGAACCGGGGGGAATACTGCACACAGAAAGTTTTTTACCTTCATGCATATAATGCATGAGGGTACAAAACCTTGAGCCTTTATGACCACTTTAACTTGCGATCCGTCCGACTTTTTCTGCTCATCAGCTATCCTTATCGTTAGTGTATTTTATGTGTGGCCCAAGACAATTCCTCTTCTTCAATAGTGGCCTAAAGGGTGGACACCCTTGATTTGGAGGTTCTGGCATGTATTTCAATATGAGAGAATTATATAGAAGGGAAATCAGCCCTGAGTAACGCGAATAATCTTTTCATTTTGGATTTAAATGGGGTAAAGGTTAGTTTTCCCACTTGCAAAGGCAAAACCTTTTTTTTTAAAGTTTTGTATAAAGTGGTAGAGAAAATGAAACCCCTTGTCCAGTTTTTATTGTCTGACACCTCATTGGGGAGATTCACCCCTCAATTTGTATTCATGACCATTGTGAGGGGGAAAGTGAGGGGGAAATCCAAAATGTTAATTTATCTCTAGAACAAGAAGTAAGGAGAAATCTTCTAGTGGGGACACTTGTTTCAGGGACAACTCTTTAGGAAAGGGAATTCCCCTGACTTCCATTAACAGCCTACAGTGTTTCTGAGACAGGTTGTAAAGGAAAAATTCCCCAATAGTACATACACATCATAAAATCACCTGGGGTTTTTAACCCTTCCCTACTCTATCCAAAGCTAAATAATTATTTGTCTGGACCAGTGGTTCTCAACCTTCCTAATGCCGCGACCCTTTAATACAGTTCCTCATGTTGTGGTGACCCCCCAACCATAAAATTATTTACCCAGTAATTATAATTCATGTAGTGTCATTTTACCTCCAATACTGCTGCTTTGAACACAGTAGCTGCTTTTAACACAGTAGCTGCTTTCTACGCAGTAGCTGCTTTCTACACAGTAGCTGCTTTCTACACAGTAGCTGCTCTTTACACATTGCAAATATGTGTTTTCCAGGTGGTCTTAGGCGACCCCTGTGAAAGGGTCGTTCGACCCCCAAAGGGGTCGCGACCCACAGGTTGAGAACCACTGGTCTAGACATACCCTTTAACTAGGCACTTGTAGAGATTGGCAACGTTCTGTGAAGATGAGTCAATGAACAAAAGAAGTGTTATTGGAAATATACTTGCAGTAATTTATTTCCTGTTGGCTTGAATACTAAATTAAAGTTAGGCATTTTCCTTTTAAAATCCCATACAGTGGGGTTGATTTACTAAAACTGGAGAGTGCAAAATCTGGTGCAGCTCTGCATAGACACCAATCCGCTTACAAGTTTTTTTCAGTCAAGTTAATTGAACAAGCTGAAGTTAGAAGCTGATTGGCTACCATGCACAGATACACCAGATTTAACACTTTCCAGTTTTAGTAAATCAACCTCAGTGTGTCTATTAGGAAATTTTATGTTGCTGCTTAGTATTGGCTCATTTATAATTTTTGAAGCTATGTAGACAGCATAGTACAGATTTTATATTTACTGTCAATATGTAAAGATGGCCTTCAAATTCTAAAATGAATATTTGACAAATATGAATGGGGGTCAGTGCTCTGCTTCTCATGAAGTGTGTGTATATATAATATATATATATCCATCTTGGTGCATTATATTTCAGCTCCGTTAATGTTAAGCTAGACCTGAGCTGACAGTTTTCTGTCCCTGTATTATGTAGATAATTAGGTTAATAATTCAGGTATGGCCAGTGGCAGGGATTACTGAGGTATAAATTTAAAACCAAATGACGTATGTACCCTTTTGAAGTCTAGTGAAAATTAAAACAGTGTAAAGTCACCTAGGGACCCAGAATCCAGAATATGGTGGTGACTATTTGATAGAAAGATAAAAGATTGTTATTGTGGACTCATATAGCATAAGAGCTTGCATGTGTTTGGTGTTTTGGTACCCTAGTGGAACTCCATTGTGCCATGAATTACAATTGCAACTCCATTGTGACATGAATTACTAAGTTGAAGAAGCCTTGGTTTAGTTGAAGAATTTTGGGACGGTTATACATATATTTTGAATGATCGCAAACAATATGCAAATAAACGTGGATGTGTGTTAGGAGGGCAAGTCTTAAATGTTTACGTTAATCAGTGTGAAGTTGGCCTGAGATAGTAAATTTTTGTTAACATTTCTGTAAAGGATGATGATTCAACAAGCTCCCTTCTATGCAATATACACTCACCGGCCACTTTATTAGGTACTCCTGTTCTATTGCTTTGTAACACAAATTGCTAATCAGCCAATCACATGGCAGCAACTCAATGCATTTAGGCATCTAGACATGGTGACGACAACTTGCTGAAGCATAAGAATGCTTGCACAAACCTAACGTCAGAATGGGGAAGAAAGGGGATTTAAGTGACTGCTGCTGATCTACTGGGATTTTCACACACAACCAGGGGCGGACTGACAACTCATGGGGCCCCCGGGCAATAGGGGATCATGGGGCCCTGTGTCCTTGCCCAAACTCAAAAAAGCCTATGAAAAAGGTACCAGGGGCATCTCATGGAGCCCCCGACTGACCCCGGACCCTCGGGCAGTGCCCAAGTTTCCAAATGGTCAGTCCGCCCCTGCACACAACCATCTCTAGGATTTACAGAGAATGGTCCAAAAAAGAAAAAATATCCAATGAGCAGCAATTGTGTGGAAGAAAATGCCTTGTTGCTGTCAGAGGAGAATGGGCAGACTGGTTCGAGATGATAGAAAGGGAACAGTAACTCATGTCAATATAGACCAAAACCTCTGAGGAATTTTTCCAACACCTTGTTGGATCTATGACACGAAGAATTAAGGCAGTTCTGAAGGCAAAAGGGGTCCAACCCGGTACTAGCAAGGTGTATCTAATAAAGTGGCCGGTGAGTAGATATGTATTTTGTTAATTGGGTTTTATTTTGCTCAGCTATGTGGCTCAGTCACTCTCTTTGTAAATATTTCACTCATGTTGTGCATGTCAACCACCTGATTAAGTTGAGTAATCTACTGATTCTAAGATGATGTGACATGCAGTACAATTACCTGGGGCTACATATACACAAAATAGCAGCTTTTGTCCTTTACGTAGTATATGACTGACTTTGTGGGTGACATATGGCATTTCGGAGGAATTTAATAATCATTTTGATGGTGAGCGTCTGGCCATGATTGGACATATGAGGCCTACTAGCTCTAGTGGGATGGTCCGTAATATCATGCAAGGAATCTGCACACATTATATGAAGCCATAATATAGCTGGCATTCTGTTAAATGCTATGATGCCATGAAAAATGTCTTCTATGGGGGTGTTGTGACAATTCTAAGTTTAAATTGGGGAAGTTCTGGTAGGTTAGAAGTTAATTCAAATACATCAAAGAAAGAATGTGTATGCTTTGCTGAGGCTTGGTTTAACGTCATGCTTAAGGACCCAATTCAGTGACTAGACTGCTGCCTTTCTGATGGCAATAATCCAATCACTCAATAGATTACTAAGGGGTTTATTTACTAAAACTGGAGAGTGCAAAATCAGGCTCACTTCGGCATAGAAACCAATCAGCTTCCAGGTTTTATTGGCAAAGCTTAATTGAAAAAGCTGATGTTAGAAGCTGATTGGTTTCTACACAGAAGTGAGCCTGATTTTTCATTTTCCAGTTTTAGTAAATAAACCCCCTTGTGTGTGGCTAGGAGCACCTAGTGCAAACTTCCTTGTCACTTCCAGCAAACGTCTGTCTAGTATACACTTCCATCCTACTTTATTTGTTAGTAACAACCAGGGCCAGGACAAGGGGTGGGCAGGAGGGTCAGCTGCCCTGGGCACTGCGGTTAAATGTATGGCTGGGAGTGCCAGTAAGCTCATTCTGATACAAGGCATTTTGACAAGTGGATGACTGCTGGGGGTAGCATCCCCTAAGCTTGCACATAACAAAAGGGGTTTTTTCTTTTATTCCCTGGGTGCTGGGTGACCTTGTCCCGGCACTGGGAACAACAGATGCAATCATTGCGTTTTACCTAGAAACACATTGTCAGTTTATATTGGAGAAAATGAACTTGATTAAGGTTTTGATATTGGAGTATGTAGTAACGAAATTCTAATTTTGATCTATAGATCTGTGTGTGCAGTTCCCTTTTTTCCTGCAATGTGACATAGATTGTTGGATGAGTGCAGCCCACATTGGTGGTTTATAAGGGAAGTGACGGCTAGTCACTTAACATTTTTGTAATGTATTAATCAAAAATACATATTACATACAGTATCTCCCAGAAGTGAGTCCACCCCTCACATTTTTGTAAATATTTTTTTAATATCTTTTCATGTGACAACACTGAAGAAATGACACTTTGCTACAATGTAAAGTAGTGAGTGTACAGCTTGTATAACATGTAAATTTGCTGTCCCCTCAAAATAACTCAACACACAGCCATTAATGTCTAAGCAGTTGGCAATAAAAGTAAGTACACCTCTAAGTGAAAATGTTCAAATTGGGCCCAAAGTGTCAATATTTTGTGTGGCCACCATTATTTTCCAGCACTGCCTTAACCCTCTTGGGCATGGAGTTCAGCAGAGCTTCACAGGTTGCCACTGGAGTCCTCTTCCACTCCTCCATGACGACATCATGGAGCTGGTGGATGTTAGAGTCCTTGCGCTCCTCCACCTTCCATTTGAGGATGCCCCACAGATGCTCAATAGGGTTTAGGTCTGGAGACATGCTTGGCCAGTCCATCACCTTTACCCTCAGCTTCTTTAGCAAGGCAGTGGTCATCTTGGAGTTGTGTTTGGGGTTATGTTGGAATACTGCCCTGCGGCCCAGTATTCAAAGGGAGGGGATCATGCTCTGCTTCAGTATGTCATAGTACATGTTGGCATTCATGGTTCCCTCAATGAACTTTAGCTCCCCAGTGCCGGCAGCACTCATGCAGCCCCAGACCATGACACTTCACCACCATGCTTGACTGTAGGCAAGACTCACTTGTCTTTGTACTCCTCACCTGGTTGCCGCCACACACGCTTGACACTAACTGAACCAAATCAGTTTATTTTGGTCTCATCAGACCACAGGACATGGTTCCAGTAATTTATGTCCTAAGTCTGCTTGTCTTCAGCAAACTTTTTGCTGGCTTTCTTGTGCATCATCTTTAGAAGAGGCTTCCTTCTGGGACGACAGCCATGCAGACCAATTTGATGCAGTGTGCGGTGTATGGTCTGAGCACTGACAGGCTGACCCCCCCCCCCACCCCTTCAACCTCTGCAGCAATGCTGGCAGCACTTATATGTCTATTTCCCAAAGACAGCCTCTGGATATGACAATGAGAATGTGCACTCAACTTCTTTGGTCGACCATGGCGAGGCCTGTTCTGAGTGGAACCTGTCCTGTGAAACCGCTGTATGGTCTTGGCCACCGTGCTGCATCTCAGTTTTAGGGTCTTGGCAATCTTCCTATAGCCTAGGCCATCTTTATGTAGAGCAACACTTCTTTTTTTCAGATCCTCATAGAGTTCTTTGCCATGAGGTGCCATGTTGAACTTCCTGTGACCAGTATGAGAGAGAGAACCCCAATTTTAACAGACCTGCTCCCCATTCACACCTGAGACCTTGTAACTCTAGTGAGTCACCGGGGAGGGAAAATGGCTAATTGGGCCCAATTTGGATGTTTTCACTTTTGTTGCCAGTGGTTTAGACATTAATGGCTGTGTTGAGATATTTTGAGGGGTCAGCAAATTTTCACTGTTATACAAGCTGTACACTCACTACTTTACATTGTAGCAAAGTGTCATTTCTTCCGTGTTGTCACATGAAAAGATAGAATAAAATATTTACAAAAATGTGAGGAGTGTGCTCACTTGTGTGAGATACTGTAGATCTGAGAAAAGAAAACTGATCTATCTTGATATTAGCCTTGCGGTATTCTCTATACTGCAGCACTCAGAAAGGGAAGACCATCTCTCTGAGCCAGTAAAGGCTCTGTTGATTAAAGTTAGCCATACCTAAATCTCTTAAAGGATAAGTACACCTTTGGGAACATGTTACATGTTTCACACATTTTTAGGGGGGAACATGCAACATGTTCCCATTGCTGCAGCTGCCGCCCCCCTTCTTTCCCTCTGACAGTACGAGGAGAAGTCTCCCCATACTACCTGTCAAATTTGAAAACAGCGTGGCCGTGCGGAGCTCCACCCACATGGCCGCATCATTCATTCATGGACTTCCGAGAATGAATGAACTGCAAGTCCCGACAGCCTTAGCGGCTGTCAGCTTGTAGTTTTCAATGTACTACCACGGCGCTGTGGAGCTTCCCATCAGAATATCTGCGGCTCATATATCCCATACGGTAAGCAGATATTCTGACAGGTCTGCAGTGACCTGTATGGCATCATGAATCTACTGATCGCTGGTGGAATGCTTTCCAGGCTCCTGTAGACAAAAATAAATGCATATTATTTTACCTGCAAAAAATGTGCATTTATTATTTTTGTCTAAAAGGTAAACGTATCCTTTAAGATTGGCCATATGAAGCTGTGGGCACAGGATGTACACTGCTCTTTTTCAGGAGAAATTCAACACAAAAAGTATATTTTCCAGGGTATGGATTAGGCACATACAAAATTTTTAAAAGTTCCCTATAAGTAGCTAGTTCAATATTAAATTTTCACTTTTTGAGTTCAGATTCACTTTAACATGCAAAAATATATTTTCTGCTAGGTCAATTTTAATGTTGGTGATTATCAACACAATGCTCTGGTCAAGCTTTACTTAAAAGAGGAACTTGCCCCCCCCCCACCTTCACACACGTGAGGTATCGCCGTGAACATCAGAGCAAGAGCAATAATTCTAGCATAGAGATTTTTAAGTACTGTAGTTTAACGCCATTCCACGTGCGTGCACCGTTTTAAAGCGTGACATGTTGGGTATCTGCAACGGAGAATGTCACCATCACACAGAGGATCACCAACATGGGTCCAAAAGTTTTAATGAACGATCACATATTTACAGCAAGGCAACAATTCGGAGTCTAGCAGGACCCCTTCATCAGGCATGTCACATGCCTGATGATGGGGTCCTGCGAGACTCCGAAACTTTGCCTCGCTGTAACCATGTGACCATTCATTAAAAATTTTGGACCCATGTTGGTGATCCTCTGTGTGATGGTGACATTCTCCGTTGCTGATTCTGTTCGGTTCCAGCCGACGGTCGCTGTAGCACCCACTTATACACACAGCTATTTTTAACGTGGGAACGTGTGCGTTTGGATTGTACACTTGCATGTTGGGTATCTATTTACTTGCCGTAACATCCTCTTTCATATTTTACAAAAAAAATTGGGTTATATATTGGTTTTTTTTTGTTTTTTTTTAATCCGTGTATTTTTTTCCAAAAAAATATATATTCATTTTTAAAAACTGTGCATTTCATTTTTGGTTTTTGGCCAAGTGCATTTTGAATTTTCGTTACCAGAATTTTAATTTCCGTGCACCACTAGTGTACATGGACCCCATATTTCTATTCATTTCTATATATATATATACATATAAAAAAAGGAACATCCCACGTAATACCTAGCAGTAGAAAATCAGCTTTGACATAACCAATTATATCATACCTGTCAAACATGGTGCTGCAGCCAAGTCTCCTGCTTTTATTAATAATTTTTTTCACATTGATCGCTTTAGACATGACATGCCTTAATAAGATTTAGCTCTGTTTAAATACCCCAAATCCAGTACAGACAAAGCAAATTAATTGACAAGAGTTTGTTTATTAGCCAGAGGTCTTTTTTTATTCAGAAACAGTAAAAAAAAATGTTGATTTCCTTTTTTCTTTCCTTTGCCTGGCTGCATTTGAATTGCTGGTTAGGAAATCAGGAGAGGGATGTCTGCAGGCCTGTTTGCTGCTACAAAGATCAATTCAAAGGCTGTCTTGCTTGAGCGTTTGTCTGCACCCGATCACTGTCAGGGGTGACTGCACTGCGCTCTGTAAGCCAAGAGGAGTAAATAAATTCACCTGCTCTTAGCAGAACTTAACCTTCTCTTTGCCGGGAGGATGTGCAGCACATAGTCCTTTCCTGAGGGTTTAAAGACACGGTTTCATCTGCACAGTTTAAAAGGAATTTCTTGACTCAGCCAGGAAACCTCTCCAAGTATGCTATATATGTATGTAACTCCATGAATCATCTTCAAGTACATTTTCAAAGACAAGCTGGCCTATTAAGACTATGAAAAGGGCATTGTTGATGTGCAGAGAGCACTAACCCCTCGAATCCATCCTGAAATCATCTCTCTACTGATCCAAACGCAGTGATCTGAGCTCCGATTGGTTGCAGTGGATTATTACACTTGGCATATCATTAATGGTCTTTGTGCTACTATGTAGAATAGTGGCACAGTGATATTTAAAGGATCAGCCAAGCTAAAGTTTTAGGGTTTAGTTGATACTGAAGGGTTAAAGTCCAAACCCAGACTCTCCAGACATTTCTCTTTCCCTATAAGAGCACCCTCCAACCCTTAAAAAAAAGCTTTATACATACCCTTTTCCGTCTGGTCATGTGACATCACTGATCTTCTATACAAGGGGTCTCCAAGCTTTTCAAACAAAGGGACAGTTTACTGTCCTTCAATCGTTTGGGGGGGCCAGATTGTGGCCATTTGTGGTAGTAAATGTCCTGGTCCCAGCATTGGTGAAAATAAACATGGTCTTGGAGGTTGGTGGACAGAAACAGGGGGGGCAGTGCCCCATCATCGGTAATAGTGGGGTGAATAATGCCCCATTGTTGGTGTCAGGGCAGGAATTATGCCCCACTGTTGATGTAGGAGGAATAGTGCTTCAAGGGTCAGGTAAAGGCAAGCTAAGGGCCACATTTGGCCCTCGGTCCACAGTTTGGAGACCACTGCTCTATACCCTCTAGTAATGGATGGATCCTGAATGCTGCAGACAGCGGTAACATGTAATAATGTGCTGCTGCACACGCCAGCACTCTCCTGTGATTTCAGGGCAGGGGGTGGGGGTAAAGTCCAACTTCAGATTCACCAGGCCCCCAATTTCCCCACCACCTTTCCCATAGGATCTTCGAGTAGCATCCAAACATTTATGAAAGTGATTACATCACAGCAAAGACTTGCAATGTTTCAGGGCCACACAGGACCCCATTCGTTCATTCAGGCATGCCTGATAAAGGGGTACTACTTGGCCCCGAAACGTGACAATTCTTCAATGCTTTTAATAAGCTTTTTGGATGCTATATGAAGTCCCAAAGTGTGCTGCCGATATATGTTCTAACATTATGTTGATACCGTTCCCAGCTGGCAGTTGCACAGGCACCCACCTGTTATGAGCCACTTCCAGGAATGTGTGTGATGGGAATATTTTATTGGATTTCCTTCCCCTTAGGAGCACTCTTTGACCCTTAAAAAATCTTTATACATCTTCTTTACCTGGCCATGTGACTACACAGGTCCTACTCACCCTCTGGCGACAGATGGATCCTGAATGCTGTAGATAGAGGTGCTTGGCACTGACGCATTACCACGTTCTGCAACATTCTCCTGTGCTTGGGGGTAAAGTCCAAACCCAGAATCACCAGGCCCCCAATTTCCCTGCATCTTTTTTCATAAAAGCATCCTTCAAGCCTTTAAAAAAATAATTCCTAACACAGGCACCGTTCCTGGTCTCTTCAGTCTGGCCATGTGCTATCACAGGTCCTCTTTACCTTCCAGTAAGTGAATGGGTCCTGAATCCTGCAGAGAGCAGCACCATATAATGATGTGGTGCCAGTCCTTGTAGTATTTTCCTGTGGTATCAGGGCAAAGAGTGGACCTGTGGTGCTCTGGTGTCAGGGAGAATGTGTTGAATGGTGCTGGTTGTCATCAACTGGAGTAACAGTTCTGCATCACTGTATTGCTTAGTCTGTGAGGACAGCTCCAGATATTAATTTTTTGAAAAATGCTAGGGACTGATTTTTTTTTTTTTTTTTTTTTTTTTTCCTCAAGCTGGAATTTTACTGTAAAGTGCAAACGAACTACTCTAACATTACAGTCCAAGCAAGTACCAAATACAGTTACTATATACAAGCCTCATAACATAACAAACTCCCTTTATAGGATAAATTCACCTTTTTAGAAAAATAATAAATGCACATTTTTTGTGCAGGTAAAAAAATGTGCATTTATTATTTTTTCATTTCTGGAGCCTGTAAAGCATTGCACCAGTGATTAGCAGATTGCTGGTGCCATGCAGGACTCCTGCAGACCTGTCAGTATATGTGCTTGCCTGTGCAGGATCTTCGGGCAAGCAGATGTACTGACAGGCAGAATCAATGAACTACCACGGCGCTCCACAGTGCCATGGTAGTTCATTGCGAACTACAAACTGACAGCCGCAAAGGCTGTTGGGACATGCAGTTCTTTCAGTCACAGAACACTGTGAATGATTGATGCAGCTTTGTGGGCGGAGCCCCGCATGGCTGCATTTTTTTTAATTTGTGACAATTGGGGAGTGCAGGGAGGAGAAGTTCCCTTGCTAGCTGTCACAAGGGGCAGTGGGCAGGAGCAGGGGCTTTTTTAGTAAAAAAAAAAAAAAGTCCAAAAACACTGGTTTGCCACGTTTTGCTGCATTTTTCAGCGTTAGAGCGTTTTTACAGCTAAAAAAACTCTAGAAACTCACTAGTTTTGGGTTTTTTTCCAGCCAAAAAACATCCCTGCCAAAAAACGTTGATTACAGTCTGTGTGCATGAACACATAGGAAGACATGCTGGGGGGTTTACTAGCTGTAGAAAAAAACCATCAAAAGCCAAAAACAGGCGCTGTAAAAACTTCCCGTGTGCATGAGGACTTAGGGAGACTAAGAGAAAACTCTCGATCTACGTTCACACTGATGCTTTGTGTTAGGGAATCCCTTTTCAGCTTGAGCAGTTGTGTGTTGCACTTAGTAAAAAAGAACAGATGCCAAGAATAATTTCCAGGATGCAAGAGATGTGGTACAATGCAATGTCCATGTAGACATAATGCCAGTTACTTGAGAATTACACCCAACATGTAAGAATAGAGAAGTGCTATTGCGCATCCATACAGAAGTAGAAAACTAAGGCAGCCCATAGATGGTTCAATTTTCTTTCCTTCCACCATGGAAGTCAGTGTTGATGGGGGAATGCTTCTCGCAGCGCTGTTGTGTTCTGGCGGAAGGGAGCCTTCGCAGTGATTACAGCTAGCGACTTTAGACGGCGGTGGTAATCGTAGGTAAAAAATCTGACAGGCTGGTTGTACCAAGTTGATGGATTGACTTAGGTACAATCAGCCTACCCATATACTGTATGGTTCGAATGTTGTGTATGACCAACTTTAGAATTTCACCCAACATACAAACCAATATAAGTGGTGCTGGGCAGCCTCCATACTTTCAGAACAAGAAGAAATACTGGAAATTGTAAATCACATAGAGAAGACTTTGTCATGTTTTCATACTGCATGAGAGAAATAAAGGGAGATTTGTACGTCATAAAAGGAGACGTGGTGTAGAAGGTTATAATAGGGTTGCACCATTGTTTGGTGACTGACATGGCTGTTACAGTTCCTTTTTATAAAGGGCAATGTGCTAGCCCTTAACCAATAGTGAATATTATTATTACAGGTACTTATATAGCGCCGTCAATTTACACAGCGCTTTTACATATATATTGTACATTCACATCAGTCCCTAACCCTCAAGGGGTGTACAATCTAAGGTCCCTAACTTACATTCATACACATACTAGGGCCAATTTAAACAGGATCCAATGGGAGGAAACCAGAGTACCTGGAGGAAACCCACGCAGGCAGAGGGCGAACATGCAAACTCCAAGCAGGTTGGTTGGGATTGGAATTGGGATTTGAACCAATGACCCTAGTACTGCCAGACGGAAGTGCTAACCATTTAGCCACTGTGCTGCCCACACTTGCCTATTCTCCTAGGCTGCATATTGCAAACCTGTGAAGATTTGCTGGAGCATTATTCTGATTTTGGTACAAGCACTGAAGTGCATATAAAACAAAATAAGTATTTCATGTATTGTTCTCAGAAATGATTCCCTTTTATTTACATTTTTTTTTTTTTTTGTTAAAGGTATTTCTATGTTAATACTGAGGCCTGTAAGTAGGATTCCATTTATGTTTTGTTTCCATATAAGATTTTTGAGATTGTAATGGTGGCCCAGTTGTCTTCTGTTATCTTAATGTCTTGGCCCGAGATGACGTGACTGCCATGCATGCACCCAGGAGTTAAGTCGTCCCCTCCCAATGTTTTATTTTTTTTTTTGTAGTTAAAGGTAGGTCTGTGTTAATACCAAGGTTTGCAAGTAGAACTGTCTATATTTGCTTTATGGAAAGACCTCTTTACACAGCTGAGCACCAAATTACCTTTCTCCAGATTGCAAGGGATGCCCTGTGCCCTTGGCAAAGCCCTCTTAATAAAAGGCCTCAGCGGAGATATCCGAGCTGCGCTTTTGTATATGTTTATACAAGGTAATAGAGTCTTCTTATAATACCCATTTCCAGTGTAAACAAACACAACTAATGCCTGTTAGAAACTGCTAATAAACATCTCAATAGAGAAGAAAGCCGTAGCAATCATTTTTAAAATAGGATTTTTTAGAAGTGTTTTATTTGCATAATTTGGCCCATTCTTCATGAAGTCGGAGGAAAGGGGAAGGCTAGTTTTTCCTGTTTCCAGCAAAGCCATCTCTCCTAGCCTACTACACCATGAGTGGAAGGTTGCTCAGCACATGAGAGATTCTCGAGTGATATCAAACATAGAAACCAATATGAGAAGCTTGTTAATCTGGCTTTGATTTAGCTCAGATTAAAATTGACCTGTCAGTAGATCGTCCAGTACAAGATGGCATATGTAGAACCCACCCCAATCTACTGATGCATTTTCTGTCTTATAATAATGAGTCCTCCTTTCCATCAAACACGGTGCACATTCATAGAAAAGAACAAACCCAACTCAGGTATGCACCTTATTGTCCAGCCTTTCTCCACCTTTTTTACCCCGGAAGAACACCTAACCTAATTTTCGGTCTTGGAATCTTTACTAAAACCATTTATTTGAGGGTCAGTGGGAAAAATGCTCCTTACAGTGGTGGTGGTAAGCAGTAGGTGTGCCCCCCTTACAATGGTGGTCAGAATGCCACTTTTTATAAATGGCTAAAAAGATAATTGATGTCTTGCTGCTAGCTTTCCTACGTGGCCTTGGTCCTGAAACTGTGCAGGCACCATCAAATAGGATGTCAGTCAGCCACAGCTCAAGGAAACCTCAACAACCCCAGGAGGAACCCTGGTTGAGAATAGTTGCTTTGGTCCCTGGTTGAGAATAGCTGCTTTGGTCCATAGTGCAGTACTTCATCAATCTGCTGTCTGCAAAATCCTCTGGATGGAGTTAGCAGTCATCAGTTGACTTTTATTGTTGCCAGGAGTTAGTGCTCTTATAGCACTGTCTTATTGAATAAGCTTCTTCTATGTAAAAATGGGATTTTTTTTCTGATCTCTGTCTCTCTGATTTTGAAAACTCTTTCAAAGGTTAGCCTGGACTGGTGTCCATAACTACTCACATGTTGACTTTCATTCTATAATCTCTATAGCAGGGGTCTCCAAACAATGGCCCTCCAGATGTTGTGGAACTGCAAGTCCCATGGGTCCTTGCAAGACTCTGAGAGCCACGGGCAAGACTCTCAGAGGCAGAGGCATAATGGTACTTGTAGTACTTAAACAGCTGAAGGGCCATAGCTTAGAGACCCCTGCTCTATCGGATTGGCAGCCAAGTCTGATTGTGTTAATTTGATCAGCAACAAATCCATTTTTCTTAGCTTTACGTTTTACCAGTACATTTTTTTCCCTCTCCGCGGCCTTCCATATTTCTGTTTCTCCTGCTGCAGTTTACTTATGCAAGCTTAGATTGAAATCTGGACTTGTGCAAGCCAAAGATTTTATTTTACCTTGGAGGCTCAGCAGGGAACGTTAAAGTGTAGTTTCCAGCAGAATTCCATGCAGCCTCTCCACTGGAAGCCTTGCTGCCATCTCATTTAGTGTAATGATGTGAAGGATGGTGCAATAAAGTTGTACATTCAAAATTAATTTCTTTGGAACTGGTACAAAAACAAGGAAGTACTAATCTGTGAGCTGGAACAAGCCTAATGTCAGAATTGTAGTATATGTTTTTAGATTAAAATCTGCGAGAGCTACATTTTCACTTAGCACAATATAAATTAATATTAATATAGTACGTTTTAACTAGTTGTTCACTTCTCTCTTGTTATTTAGGTAAAGGGGTAGTCCATCTAAAATTTCAGGGAACCAGGAGAAATGTGGGGAATCTCTACAGCTGAGGTATAGCAATTAACATCTGATCCTTTTCTACTCTATTGAAAACTAGCTAACAAAAATGGCTTTAGATACAGTTTGACTGGTTACCTTGCTCTGCATAGGTAAAGCATGGGACCATGGTGACTTGCAATGGGCTGTAACCCTTGATGGGACAAAATGCGTGCTTGTAAGGTCTAGTGCAGCTTTTATCAAATGTATTACCTTAGAACAGGGTATCTCAACCAGGGTTCTTCCAGTGGTTGCTAGGGGTTCCTTGACCAATAAGCAATTTCTGACTCTCAGGTTCCCATTGACACCATTGATCTTTTTAGAAATCTGTAAGGGGATAGTTCTTCCCAATTACCACAAGTGTAAGGAACATTCTTCCTTGAAGAATGAGTTGTAGCTATAGTTTCCTGAGACCGAAAAGTTATTTCAAGGGTTCCTCTGTGTTCAAAATGTTAAGAAAAGCTACTTTAGAGGAACCCTTTATTATTTTTCAAGTCAGTGGAAATAATTTGGGGTCAGTGGAAAAATAGCCCCTTACATTGGTGTTTAGTGGGAAGATTTGTCTGTTTTACAGTGGTGAATCAGAATGCCACCCTTACAGATAGATAAAAAGATCGTAGGTGTCATTCCGTTGACTCTGCCAAGTGGTGCTGACCCTGAAACTATGTAGACACCATCCAATTGGAGGTCGATCAGCGACAACTCAAGGAACCCCTAGTATGCTCTGGAGGAACCCTGGTTAAGAATGGCTGATCTGTTGAGAACCCTAAGGCATCTACATATTGCAGTTGAAGGGGTATTTGGCAGATTTTGACTCCTATCAAGCACCTCCAAACACTTTTCAAGGAGCTGTAGGTGCGTTGCTGCGGCTTAGCGAATTACGATTTTCTCTTGCCTCCAGCCCCTTACAACACGCTGTCTGACAAATACGCTTTGTAGGGATGCTATTCTACTGAGCAGTAACAAACTCTCAGCAGGAACTATTGAGCCTTATGTTGGGTTTATCATACTTGTTACAATCCTATATTTTATAAACTATTGTGGGACAGAAAGGCATCCTATTAAAAATGAGTTATACCAGGGCATTCCAGGTAAAGACTGGACAGATGGCAGATCAGTCTTGAAGTTTAATCAGGTTGTCTGGCTCATGGAATTTTCCCAGACATCTATAACATATAAAACAACATGGATAAGTAGTCTGAACAGATGAAGGGATAGTTAGCAGAAGGGAAACGTAGATGGACAGAGGATTAAAAACACAGGGAATGCAGTGGTGGACAGTCTGGCAGTTTACAATATTTTGCTAAGACATAAAAAAAATAGTTCCTCCCCATTATTTTATCACACATTTAATTGAGGAGCCGCAAGACTCTCTAGCCTCACTGAACTAGTTTTGCTGATTACCTTTTTGCTGAAAGCCACAGTCAGTGGTAAGACTTGATCATTACCATGTCAAAGCCCACCTGCCGCCTCAGGCATCACTTTTGCTTTCTACCTTCTAAGAAGTCTACAGGTAAAGGCAGAAAACCATGTGATATGCAGTGATCAAAAATCAACATTAATAAACATTTTTACACATTCCGGATTCTGAAATTTTAGGAGGTTCTCAAAGGTTGCATAGTAGTCCTCTATTCAGGTTTCTAGTTGGACATTGTGAGAGGGGTGAGGGGAGATTAGAAACAGTTTGAATTCATACCAGATATAGAAGACATACATAATGTGTATCTGTATTTATTGATACAGTATATCAATGAATGTATTTTTCAATGCAAAGGAGGGATGACCTCATCAGCTTGCTGCTTCTTCTTCAATGTCCAGTCACAGGCTGGGGGGGGACAAGACCTGTCTGCGTCCAGATTGCTTTTCAGGGGGCATGTGACAGGCAGCGAGGAGGTTGCCTTACTGCCTAATTTAACACTACGATGCTACACTATTGTTCATTAATTGTGTATTACCCTCAGTTGCAACGCCATCCCATTAAACTCAATGGCTGACGTTGACAGGCAGTACTACCATGCAAACTCTGCACCCAGAGTTAAAAATGCCACGGCATTTGCTGGGACAGTTTGGGTGGCTGCCTGTTTTCATGCCCTCCTCCACCGGTTGCTCGTCTGAACGAACGTTAAGTGTTAACTGCAGCAGAGAAATACCAGGTCTCCTGCCTTGCCTGACCGGGGTGTGTTGTGTGGCAGGGCTTTGTAAATTTCAGGGCTTGAATAGACTAATATAAATCATTTGTCAGGTATGCCAACTCTCCTATGTATTGTATCTGTATATTTAGCTGGCTGTCCAAGCTTTGCTAAGTCTTGTTTGGCAATAATATTTCTGCATTGGCACCACTGCCAGCCCATTACCTTTGTAGGATCAGGGCAGAATACAGAGCACTGCTTTGTATAGATGAGAGCAGTAGAACATGATTGGCTCACAATGCTAAACCTCCCTGAGGATCCTGTGCAGAGGTTTATGGGAAGAAGATGCAAAGATTTTAGTCCATTACACAAGCAGAATTTTTAAATACATTTTAATGATTTTTAATGAACCCATAACCCAACTAAAGGGTGTTTTTTCTTTTATTTGCCTGGAGTTGTGCTTTAATGCTCTGCAATAATAGGCAGCACCACCTCTGCTGGGAAATAATTCCATTAGTGATTGAACACGCTGCACACTTATGTTCTAGTTGTAATGAAATGTAACTGGTATTTAGCACAGAGCTCTGAACTATTGATCACACAGGAATTTTCCTATTGATTGCTTTTGGGCTTAATGAGCCACAACCACCATACTCGTCTTCATCCGAACAGTTTCTGCATGGTCGTGGAGGGCTTTTCTCTAATTAGGACACGGTATAAGAAAATATAACGTGATGGGTTAGTGTCTTTTCTTTAGGGGCCTAAAAGCTTTTAGGATTCATTTTCAGTGATGTTGGTTAGGCCCCCCCATATATGGCCCGGTATTTGCAAGTTACGTCACATATTCAAGCATTTCCTGCAAAGATCAGACCTTCATAAAGAGAAAACAGATCTTTCCGAGTGTGACTGACATAGTGGCAGGCCATGTAAACTCTAGTGTGCCCCAAAGTGTGGCCAGTTGAGCTCTACTCCAGGTCACTTACTGTATGTGTACATTAAATGGCTTCCAGATTTTATCCAGTTTCCTGCAGGAGGAATGTTTGTATATTTTAAGCAGAAAGAACCTTGTACTGCCAAAAGCTTCTTTCAGCTTAAAGTTACACCCAAATGTACCTATGGCCAGGGAACAACATTATTCATCTGACCTACAGTTAGGTCTATATATATTTGGACACAGGCACAATTTTCATACTTTTGGCTCTGTATGCCACCAGAATAAATTAAAATTAAACAATCCAAATGAATCTGAAGTGCAAACTTTCAGCTTTATTTCAAGGGGTTGAACATAAATATCCAGTACAAATTTTAGGAACTGCAACCATTTTTATACTGAGTCCCTCCATTTTCAGGGGCTCAAATGTGATTGAACAAATGAATATAATCATGAATAAAATGTTCATTTTTAATATTTTGTTGAGAATCCTTTACTGGCAATGACTGCCTGACGTCTGGAACCCATGGACATTACCAAAGACTGGGTTTCCTCCTTTCTGATGCTTTGCCAGGCTCTTACTGCAGCTGTCTTCACTTGTTCTTTTTGCCTTTAGTTTTGCCTTCAGCAAGTGAAATGCATGCTCAATTGGGTTGAGATGAGGTGATTGACTCAGCCATTGCAGAATATTCCACTTCTTTTCCTTCAAAAGCTCCTGGGTTGCTTTTGTAGTGTGTTTTGGATCATTGTCCATCTGTACTGTGAAGCGCTGTCCAATCAACTTTGCTGCATTTGGCTGAATCGGGGCTGACAGTATCTCTCTAAACATTGAATTCATCTGGCTGCTTCTGGTCACATGATCAATAAACATCAATTACCCAGTGCTACTAGAAGCCATGCATGCCCATGCCATCACACTGCCTCCACCATGTTTTACAGATGATGTTGTGTGCTTTGGATCATGAGCTGTTCCAAGCATTCTCCACACTTTTTTCTTCCCGTCATTCTGGTACAGATTAATCTTAGTTTCATCCATCCAAATGTTTTTCCAGAACTGGTCTGGCTTTTTTAGATGTTTTTTGGCAAAGTCTAATCTGGCTTTTCTATACGTCAGGCTTATGAATGGTTTGCACCTTGTGGTGAACCCTCTTATTTGCTCTCGTGAAGTCTTCTCTTGATTGTAGACTTTGACAATGATACGCCCACCTTCTGGAGATTGTCCTCCACTTGCCTGGATGTTGTGAATGGGTTTTTCTTTACCATAGAGAGGATCCTGCGATCATCCACCACTGTTGTCTTCTATGGACGTCCATGCCTTTTTATGTTACTGAGCTCACCAGTGCGTTCTTCTTTCCTCAGAATGTACCGAACTGTTGATTTGGCCACTCCTAATGTTGCTGCTATCGCTCTGATGGATTTGTTTAGTTTTTGAAGCCTTACAATGGCCTTTTTCACTTGTATGGACAGCTCCTTTGAACGCATGATGTAGGTTCACATCAATAGATTCCAAATGCAAATACCACACTTAGAATCATCTCCAGACCTTTTACCTGCTTAATTGATGAAGAAATAACGAAGGAGTAGCCCACACCTGGCCGTGAAACTGCTTTTGATTCAATTGTCCAATTACTTTTGGTCCTTTGAAAAAGGGGGGATGACTACTCTTAACAGCTGTAATTCCTAAACCCTTCCTCCAATTTGGATGTTCATACCCTCAAATTAAACCTGAGAATGTTTTGGTAAATACCTGAAAAAATCTAAAATTGTGCCTGTGTCCAAATATATATGGACCTAACTGTATCTTCAGATTGTATTAATATACAATTGAGATTGACTTTGTGATCCAGCGTCACCTCCTGCCAACCTATTATATACTATGACAGTATATTTTGTTTAGGGCTTCCAGCAACACTAGAGTGGTTAACGTGATATTTATCATGCTGCCTCTTGCTGAGCAAGTGATTTGCAACAATCTTCTATGTATCTGACATGTGCAATTCAAATCCTGGGCAGCCAGTAGGTATAGGAAGCCACCTGAAGCTGAGATAAGCCAATATTGTCCAAAAACAAGAGTGATGTGTTTTCTCACTGAATCTTGGTGTGCTTTATGTATTTCTACCAGATTTGTGCCGTAATCCATTGTGAACTTTGCCTTTGTGCAGAATCTTCCTGCAACCGGTCACTGCTGCTTTCTCTTCTAGTACAGGGTTACTGGTCTTGTCTCTGCCCCCTCCTGTAGTTTTCTCCAGGAACCCTGTAGTGAGAGGACCTGCTCTTTGCACAGTCTTTGTGCAGTACAGTGATGTCACTACTGCATTTACAAATTAATTACTTGGTTTGCAAAGGCACACAAATTGGATGTATATTCTTTCTATATCCTTAGTGGCTATTAAGTAATGTATATAAATGATATGAGCACTTTAAGGCAAAGTTCACTTCTCCTGTTTGTCTCTTTGCACAAACCTAAAGTAGCCCACCCTCACCATCTATAGATTCAAACTTACCTAGATCCGACGGTCACAGCCTCCATTTCTTTCATCCAACAGCCAAATATGAATTTGAACTACATATATGGGAGCTAGCTCACCTGCTAAAGGATTTGTATTTCCACATATCCATTTCTGAGATTGACAAAGCCCAGGCTAGTAGGGCAGAACCTGATTTTTCCAGGTCCTGGTCCGGTATGGCCCTGTCGGCAACTATCGGTTTGTAAAACATCAATCTGACGGTCGTAGTAGCCAGTCGGAAAATTGTCAGCCAAACATATTCAAACAACTCCAAGAGCAGTGACAGAATACAATAGCTGGCAGGGGAGATTTCTTCCCTGGAGATGGTGGAATTGGGAGATTTCTGTCATTCAGCCCATGGAACTAAACAAGAGAAATCTACTTGTGTTTGGCTAGCCTAATACTTTCAAGTCTTGTTCCTCCTGCACCCTGTGATTGGACAGTGAAAGGTGAAGCAGCACAGGAATGAGCTAATTTCTGCTCTCTTGTCCTATCATCATGTCCCTTCTTAGAGACAATGCAGCACAACTGATTGGCTACTTGTCCTCCCCCTCCGCCTTCTAGTCTAAGTTCTGCTTCAGTCTGAGCATTACATTTTTGCCAATCATAGTAAAAAGGGTTTTGGTAGGACAAGGTTCTATGCTACGCTGCATCACATTTGGAAAACATAGCCAACTGAATGAGCAGACAGGTAGGATAAGTGCTCATTAGTGCAACATGAAAGCAGGCTTTGGGTGTGTTGAGTTGCGACCTGATGTAAGCAGGTGTCAAGGTCCTACCTTTCCTCAGGGCTTGTGCTGCTCCATGTGCTGGCATCCATCTTAGGTGCTGCAAAGCATTGTGGGATCCTTTATGCTTTCAGCCCTCTGCGGCTTCTCCCCCAGGAGGTGGCGGCTTATCACATATAAGTCTGCTGTTTGTAGCTGCCCATTGCATTCGTGTCCTGTCTGTTGCACAGCAGCAAGCTCCTGTTTAGTTTCTCATTGCTCTCCTGGATACCGACTCGGCTTTGGCAAGACTCCACCCTGGCTTCTGACCCCGGCTCTGGCGATCATCCTTCCTGGCTTCTGACCTCGGCTCTGGCGATCATCCTTCCTGGCTTCTGACCCCGGCTCTGGCGACCATCCTTCCTGGCTTCTGACCCCGACTCTGGCGATCATCCTTCCTGGCTTCTGACCCCGGCTCTGGCGATCATCCTTCCTGGCTTCTGACCCCGGCTCTGGCGATCATCCTTCCTGGCTTCTGACCCCGGCTCTGGCGATCATCCTTCCTGGCTTCTGACCCCGGCTCTGGCGATCATCCTTCCTGGCTTCTGACCCCGACTCTGGCTATCATCCTTGCTGGCTTCTGACCCCGGCTCTGGCGATCATCCTTCCTGGCTTCTGACCCCAGCTCTGGCGACCATCCTTCCTGGCTACTGTTCTACCAAGTTACCCGCTGTTGCTGTTGGACTTGCATAGACTCTGTCTTGTTTTTGTATAATAAACCTACCTTTAATTGCACCTCCTTGTGTGTCTGGCTCCTCGCTCCCTGACAGCAGGGCTCAGACAACCACTTAAATAGCCATAGTATTTTGGAAAATCTTTAAAGCCCGGGTTTTTTAGGGGAGGTAGTGGTGGTGGCGGCTTAGAGAACCTCGTGATTGTGCTCCATTATGGCTCAACATATGCAGGAAGGTGACAGAGGAAGTTAAAGTCTAAAACAGGAAATTATCAATTACTATGTCGTGTAGCAAAAGTGATTGGCTGCAACGTGGGTGCATGCAGGGCGTTTGGTGTGCTTAAAGAAAATGCACCAAAACTACAAAACATAATGGAAGTCTATGGGAAAGTGCAGCTAACCCACACGAAAACCGCGGGTACAATGTGCTGCAGCCAGAGTGCAGCGGATTAGTATGAAGCAGCCCTTAAAGTCTAACGCTAACCAATTTTTTTGTTTTAGCGTAGGATTGAATCGGGAAGAGGTTCAATTTTGTCAGGTGTTTGTCCATGATCCCATATAGGAAATTTTCCATTTCTTCCTTTTGTCTGTACATGAAATGAAGGATGTGATTGTCACCAAGACAGGAAGACATGGACAACAATAAAAACCTTTCCTAACTTTGATCAAACATTTTTGTCTGCTTTCCCATTTGGATATATTTACCATCACTTCCTATTCTGACAAGAACTGATGGGAAATCTCTCCAACAAGGACAGCAACCAAAACCTGAGAGAAGCTCAAAACCTTCCCTGCTCTATCCACAAAATGTATCCAAAGTTATGGCTGGGCTTTGAAGTAATTTCTTTTCCAAGTAGTTTTCTAGTAAAGTGCAAAAGATAAAAACAAAAACTTGTCCATGAATTGCTGAAAACTCATCTGATCTCTGAATACATTTTCTGCTCATGAAAAGCTCTTGGTCCTTAGCGATTGCACCTATCAAGGGCCTTGCTGACCTTTATAACAATGGCTACAGTCATGACTTTTTTTTTTTTTTTAATGCTGCCTAAAATGGCACTTGTTTCTTTTATCTGTGGCTCCATCGAATCCAGGTCTGTCACCTTTGAAGATGTTTATACGCATCTACTTATAGATGTATCACCTGCCTATGTCAAAGGCTTTATGCTGGGTACACACTCTCAGTATTTTTTATTCTCCTTTTATCCAGAGGCTGAACAAAAAAAAAACTGAAGATCTCGGGGGGGAGCTCGCTGTGCTAACTAGCTGACAGGGGGATTTCTCCCCGCCAGAACACACCAGTTAACGCTAGCAGCTATAGGCTGCCAGCACTGATCGAATGCTAGTTTTCCAGAAGGTCCATTCAAAAGATTCCGGCCATTAGTCTGGCTTGCTGGCCAGGTGGGTGTATATATGGGCCGATATTCGGCTCGTGTGTACAGGGCTTTCAGCTCGCTGTGCTAACTATCTGACGTTAGTACAGCTTTCTCCCCACTGAGCTATTTTGTTCTGACAGGGACTGCTCTCCGCCAGAACACACCAGTCAACTCAACAGCTATAGGCTGCCAGCACTGATTGGATGCTAGTTTTCCAGAAGGCTCATTCAACAGACGCCGGCCATTGGGCCAGCTTCTGCTGGACAGGTGGGTATACATATATGGACTGATATTTGGCTAGTGTGTACAGGGCTTTCGGTTTGCTTTTTTCCCCTTTTTTTCCCCAGGGGAACCTTTCAAAATAATTATCAGCTCTCAGGGAACCCTTCTAAAAATTATTATACCTACAGTTCAGGGTTCATTAGGATTCATCACATGCTGGTAGATTAACTGGATCTTGTCTAAAATTGGCCCTAGTATGTGTTCGTATGAATGTGAGTTAGGGACCTTGAGGGCAGGGGCTGATGTGAATGTATAATATATATATAGATATATATATATATATATATATATATATATATATATATATATAGTGCAGCGTAAATTGATGGTGCTATATAAGTACTTGTAATAAATAAAAAAAGAGAATAGAAATGGGAGAACCTTGAGTATCTGACCGAATGGATCATTTTGCACCACCTGCCTATTCTATGCAACATAATCATTTTCAATAATAATCATTAACTGAAACAAATAATAATGGTCAGGAAAGAAACAGACTTTAAAAAGTGAAGCATCCTCTTACATTAGTGGTAAGTGTAGAAGTACCTCCTTACATTGGTAGTCAGTGAAAAAGAACACCGTTGTTGGTCAATGTAGAAATGACCCCAAAAACTGGATGACAATGAAAAATTGCCCATTTACACTGATTGGTCGATGCAAGTAAGAGATCAATAGACCACTACCCCTAGAAACGTCTAGAGCAGCTATTCTTAACCAGGGTTCCTCCAGAAGTTATTAGAGGTTCTTTGAGCTGTCACTGATTGACCTTCCATATGTTGGTGCCTACATAGTTTTGGTCCAGTGACACTTGGCATTGACAGTGGCATGGAACCAACAGTCTTTTTTACTGTCTTAATAGTGGCATTCTGATCACCACAGCAAGGTGGGGGGGGGGGGGGCATACTTTCCACAGACCACTAATGTAGGTATTCTTCCCACTGACTCTCCATAATAAAATGTAAGCAGGATTCCCTGAAACCTGGAAATTATTTCAAGGGTTCCCCTGGGGTAAAATGGTTGAGAAAGGTTGCTCTAGAACCCTGGCTGAGAAAGGGCGGTTAAAGCTGTATGCCATGCATTTATAAAAAAATCTAACTTAAGTTATAAACTTGCAGCACATTCCCTACAGTTGCAAGAAAAAGTATGTGAACCCCTTGGGATTACGTAGAGTTTTGCATGAATTGGGCATAAAATGTGCTCTGAACGTCATCTAAGTCACAACAATAGAAGAACACAGTCTGCTGAACATAATACTACACAAACATTAGATGTTGCCATGGTTTAATTGCACATAACATGTAAACATTCACAGTGCAGGGAGGAAAAAGTATGTGAGGCCCTAGCTTAATGACTTCTCCCAGAGCTAATTGGAGCCAGGAGTGAGCCAAACTTGACTCCAATCAGTGTGATGATATTGGATGTTTTGCTGACAGCTGTCCTGCCCTTAAAAAACACACACCTGTTTTGGGTTTACTGGTTTCAAGATGCACTGTCTGATGTGAACCATGCCTCGCAGAAAAGAGCTCTCAGAAGACCTACGATCAAGAATTGTTGACTTGCATGAAGCTGGAAAGGGTTACAAAAGTATCTCCAAAAGCCTTGATGTTCATGTGTCCACGGTAAGACAGACTGTCTACAAATGGAGAAAGTTTAGTACTGTTGCTACTCTCCCTAGGCGCGGTCGTCCTGTAAAAATGACTGCAAGAGCACAGCGCAGAATGCTGCATGAGGTAAAGAAGAATCCCAGAGTGTCAGCTAAAGACCTACAGAAATCTCTGGCACATGCTAACATTTTTGTTGACACATCTACAATAAGGAAAACATTAAACAAGAATGGAGTACATGGGAGGACACCACGGAGGAAGCCATTGCTGTCCAAAAAGAATATTGCAGCACGTTTGAAGTTTGCAAAAGAGCACCTGGATGTTCCACAGCACTACTGGCAAAATATACTGTGGACAGATGAAACCAAGATTGAGTTTTTTGGGAGGAACACACAACACTATGTGTGGAGAAAAAAAGGCACAGCACACCAACATCAAAACCTCATCCCCACTGTAAAACATGGCGGAGGGAGCATCATGGTTTGGGGCTGCTTTGCTGCTTTAGGGCCTGGACGGATTGTTGTCATTGATGGGAAAATGAATTCCAGAGTTTATCAAGACATTTTGCAGGAAAATGTACGACCATCTGTCCGCCAATTGAAGCTCCGCAGAGGATGGGTGATGCAACAGGACAATGACCCAAAGAATACAAGTAATTCAACAAAATAATGGCTGCAACAGCACAGAATACGCCTTCTGGAGTGGCCCAGTCAGAGACCTGACCTCAACCCGATTGAAATGCTGTGGCATGACCTTAAGAGAGCGATTCACACCAGACATCCCAAGAATATTGCTACACTGAAACAGTTTTGTGAAGAGGAGTGGTCCAAAATTACTCCAGATCGTTGTGCAGGTCTGATCTGCAACTACAGGAAATGTTTGGTTGAGGTTATTGCTGCCAAAGGAGGGTCAACCAGTTATTAAGTCCAAAGGTTCACATACTTTTTCCTCCCTGCACTGTGAATGTTTACATGTTATGTGTAATTAAACCATGGCAACGTCTAATGTTTGTTAGTATTATGTTCAGCAGACTGTGTTCTTCTATTGTTGTGACTTAGATGACGTTCAGAGCACATTTTATGCCCAATTCATGCGAAACTCCACGTAATCCCAAGGGGTTCACATACTTTTTCTTGCAACTGTATATTTCCAACCAATAGAGATAAAAAACCCCGTATAATTATTAGATGAATAAAGGCTCAATTGTAGGTTCGTAGACAATTATGTGCACTACAGCAGACTGTATGACAAAAAGTAATATAAAATAATAGCCTGAGCAGCCATTAATACTTACAAGATATGAATATACCAGGAGAAAGTTGTGACTTAATATTGTGTTCAGTAGACGTCCAGACACATCTGGGACCCATTTGAGGAGTTTGTCCTCTTTTGGCTCCGACAGCTAGATTTGTGTGCATAATTTGGGAGAAAAAAGGGACAGTCACTAGAATATTTGAGTTCAGAGGAGGGTCACTTGAGACCTATGTTATATATTGGGTTCATTCAGCTTTGGGTTTTAACATACACATTTTAATATTATGCTTTGACAGGAGACAGGTCCCTGGTTCACTAGAATGTAAAAAAAAAAAAAAAAAAAAAAGAGTTGCTAAATTCACTACCAGATCTCAACAGTACACAGGTCACTTCTGTGTTCTGAATTTTTTTTTTCTTTTTCCTTACATGATCACGCATAGCTAATTAGAGTATCGTAACAGAGGTCTAACTGAATACAGAATGTAACTTCATGACTTCTGTTATAGGATCCAACAATCAGATCAGCTATTAGAAAGTTAAAAAAAATGGTTGCACACATCAACACTGCAAAAAAAAAAAAATATATATATAATATTTTTTTTTTTATATGTATATTGTGTGTATCTAATAATATGTGTGTGCAGGGTTTTTTTTTTCTCAGAGAGTAGGTACAGGAACTTCTCCCTTCTAAATCGCTTCTTGTCTCCGCCCCCCACCCACCCACCTCCAAGCACTGTCTCTTGCTTCCACCCCCAACCCACCTCCCAGTACTGCTGCTTTTAGAGAATACATCCACCACCAGCAACAATAGATCACCATGCAAAAATGGTTTCTCTCTAGTGACAATAGATCCCCCAACGGCCAACATGAAAAGGCGTTCCAGCACCCCTGGACATTAAATACATTCAGAGCTGAAGGTGCCAGAACTGCGTTCCCACTAAAAAAAGACCTGTGTGCGTAAGTGCATTGTATGTATGTGTGTGTAAATGTATAAATACACATCCATTTTATTATCCACATTCTGATGGTGTCTGTTCCTGCGCCAGACACAGACTACGAGCCCTCAGTGTTTAGGAAAGCCAAAAGCTCCAGTACTCAGAAGCTGTGATCAGATTTCACGGTTACAACCAAACATCTGCAATGAGATTTGAAAGAGAAATTTAAAACTAATTCTACCAGAAGCCTACAACTAAAATGCAGCCTACAAAATGCAGAGAAGCAATATATTAATGTCCTGATGGTTTGATCATAAAAACTAAATACAGAAACCACTTTCTGTTCAGTTGCAGTCAGTAAAGAGAAAGTCCACTGAGAGTCTTCTTTTAAAGTATTAGTAATTCAAACTGAACAAATTATTTCAAAAATGCATAAGAAGAGTCTCCGTTTAGTGAAACCACATGTCAAAATGATCAGTGGATCCAGAGAAAAAGCTGAATTTGTATGGAAATCTCAACTTTTCCATTAAAGGTCAAACCTGGTCCCACCACCGCCCATCTCTCAAGCCTCCCTTTTACTTTAGTGAGATAAGTAGACCAAACCTGGCATACACTGTAAATTTTGTTGGGTTCCTAATGAAACGTCCAACATTTAATCAGTGGGTGGCCTTGTCAGCACCATTCCGCCTAACATCTTTCGATGAAAAAAAGAAGCCAGGCGGAAAATTGCCAGCTGAACAGCACTTTCGTCCAATCAGATGCAGGCATTGTTTGGATAGTCTGACAGCTGGCATCACCTACAGACTGAGATAAATATGTCTATGGGTGTATGGCCAACTTTAGTTACCAAACAGGAAGCTTAGAAGGTTGAAAAAGCAGGTCAAATTAATATACAGTGGAAAACTAGAACGTAGCTTCATCTGTTTACTTTGACAGGTAGCCCCACTAACGTTTTTTTATCTTAAGCACAATTTCAATGGCTATTTTTTTTTTTAACCAGATTTAATGTTTTATTATGTCAACATGAATTGGAGGTGCTTCGTGAAAAGAGCCACCAATCAGTCTCTAGGACTAAGCCCTATGAGGGAAATGCTTTAGAAGGGTGGTCTTAGACAAGGGCTGTCAATGTCAAGCTTGTGGGTTTCCCTTCTAATAAATGCCACCAGTGATTCCTCTGTAGTGCGGTGGCTTTCTTCTGGCACTTGGTCTGTGAGCAGAGACGATATAATCCACAGCACCTGGGTTTGAAGTGGCAGTGAGGAGTAATGGCTTGGATCAGAGAGTTTTTATGTCCAAGCCACCAATCAATGTTGGACGTGCCCTGAAAGCCTAAATTTGACCCGTACCTGTAGGAAAATAATGTAAATTGCTTAAAGTAGTTGTAAAGGTTAAAGTTTATCTTATTGCATTCTTTGCATTAAGGTAAAAAGCCTTCCAAGATTAGCTGACCTCCCCTAGCCCCCCCAGATGCTTACCTGAGCCCTATCCCAATCCAAGAGCAACATTGCTGCTCTCTTTCACTCTCCTCACTGGCTCAGAGGCAGCAGTGGAAGCCAATGGCTCTTTTTGCTGTCAATCAAATTCAGTGAGGAGGTAGTGGGGGAGGGGGGGTGGAGCCATGGCCGAGTGGAACTATGCATGTCTATAGACACACACAGCCCAGTTCGGGAGCGAGCCTGCACATTTGTTCCCGTAGCAAGCTCTTGCTATGGGGGCAGACACAGAAGACGAGGAGCAGATAGCGCCGATGGGGGACCCTAGAAGAGAAGGTTCGGGACCAGTATTACATGTTTATTATTATAATTAACAAATAACCTTTAGCAATGCTTTAAAAAGAAAAGGTTGTTACAATGATTAATACTTATAAGTATTATAGTGGTGCAGTGCATTCTGCCAAATTTTTGGTCTCATTTCTCATATTGTATGTCCTTGCCAGGCTGGGAATGAAGGCGTGTGTGTATGTGTATATACTGTAATATACACAGGTGCAGAGTTTTCTAGGGACTAGCTCAACTCAAAAGAATGTGTTATGGGGCTTTTCCCTACTATTCATCCAAATATCAAAGTAAAGCTGTTCATGATAGAATTTCAAACGAAAATTCTTAGGAAAAGTCTTAGGACAATTTGTATGAAAATTCTCAGAACATTCCAATGCCATTCAAAAGATTTTGTTTGCTTTTAACATTTGATTTTGGAATGAATGGACTTTATTGAACAAAAACCACATACACTATTTGAGATCCATTCATTCATGACAAATTTTCCATCCTTCACCTTTGAATTTTCTCATTACTGCATTTGAAAATTAACGTCAATTTACCCCACTAACAATTAGAAAAAGCAACTAAGAATTTTCATTCAAAGTTCTACCTATCTATGGCCAGCTTACCACAGTGTTCTGCCCATGCAGGGGTTGTTTGATATAATGAACACAAACATATTTCAGCCTCCTGGCTATTTTGTAGCACAACTGTCTATTCCTCTTTATTCCTCAGTCTCTCTGAGACATCAGCCTGGCTTGGCAGACTGTCTGTCTGTGTAAACCATGCAGACCCGAGACCATGTGCTTCCCATATGTCAGGCTTCAAGCTGCTCTTGTAGCAATGACTTTTGTAGGCAACACCCATCTGACTCTAATCAGCTTCACACCTGTTCATACATATATATAAAACAGGTATAGTAAGCAATCAAAGGACAGTCTGCATTAGATATCTGTGAATGACCCATTGCTCTTAGTGTGGCAGATATGCCAGGCAAGAATGGGAGGTAGAGGTAGCTGGGTAGCCCTGCTTGCTCATCACATAGGCTTGCCGTAAACACCCTTCTCCCACTCCTATGCCAGTGGTCTCCAACCTATGGACCGCGTGCTGGATGCGGCCCTTAGCTGGCCTTTATCCGGCCCTTTGCTGGTCTTTAGACGGCCGTTGGGGCACTGTTCCTCCCACTGACATCAACAGTGGGGCATAATTACTGCCACTGATACCAACAATGAAGCACTATTCCTTCCACTGATACCAATGATGGGGCACTATTCTTCCTCTTACTGATCAGACGCTCTGCTATGGTTTTACTCCCATTGACCACCAAGCCAGAAGCAGTGTTTACCCCCGCTGATTCCGGGACATTTTGTACCCTCACTGTTCAAAATCCAGCCCACCTAAAGTCTGAAGGATTGGAAACTGTCACTTTGATCAGAAAGTTTGGAGACCCCTGCCCTATGTTAATACTTAGTATGATGTAGGGGAAGGATCAGGCCATTCATGAGCATGATTCATTCTTAGAGCAAAAATTATTGTTTCTACACTTCAGGGGTCAAAAATTTGGAGGTGACCATTCCTGGCAGAGATTTTCTTTAGCTTTTTGAAATATTGTAGTTAACTGAACAGGTACTACTTCAGCCAGTTGGGACCCAGCTTGCTTCTAACATAGAAAGCTCTGTAGATCAAATTTGTGTTATGCACTTTTCATAGGATGTTTATATAGCTGATTTTGGGTAGAGTTGTCTTCTGGAAAACTACTCCACATATTTATCAAAACCCTTTTAAGTAACCCTGCCAAAACAGTAAAAATACCTGTAGAAGAAGAGTTTCTATACTTTTCTTTCTGGTGACCCTTGTCTTGCAACACTGCCACAATGCTGCTTTCCAGCCGCCACAAGTATTTTACCTGCCAGATGGATTGAAAGTAGGGTTGCCACCTTTTCTTCAGACTAAACCCTACAGGATTTTTAAAGACCTGGAACACCTTTGGGTGCCCCAAGAATAGTAGTAATGCAGCGTGTGTAACGCACCGTGGTAAGCAGTGGGTGTAGCCATCAGCTCTGTGCCCCCACTTCTCCCTGAGAATGGGAAATACTCAGTTCTGTGCCCCCCTTCCTTCTGGAATGGTACATATCCAGCTCTGTGGCCCTCTCCTCCCTAAAAGTGGTACATACCCAGCTTTGTGTCCCCTTTTCCCCCAAAAGCATACATACCTAAATCTGTGCCCCTCTCTTTCAAATGGTATGTGCTCATCTCTGTGTCCTTTTTAGTCAATAGTGATAAATACCTAGCTCTCTTCTATCCTTCCATTCTCTCCCAGAATGGTACATATCCAGCTTTGTGCCCTCCCTCCTTCCCCATGGTAGTATAAACCCACCTCCCCATTCCCCAGATTGGTCCCTCCTCTTCAATATATTGACATATTTATTTCTGTACCCCAGAATAATACATAAGCAATCTGTGCCCCCCTCCAATCATAGTGGTATACACCCAGTTTTGCGCCTCTTCCTCCTCCAGAATGGTACATACCCAACTCTGCAAACTCCCCATCCTTCTCCATAGTGATACATACCTAGTTCTGTGCCCCCTCCTCCCCCAAAATGGTACATACCCAGCTCTCCAAACCCCCACATACTCCTCCACAGTGGTACATACCTAGCTGTGTGCCCCCATTTTCTACAGAATGGTACATACCTAGCCCTGTTCCCCCATTCTTCTTCATAGTGGTACATATCCAGCACTGTGCCCCCCATCTTCTCATTATTATTATATACCTAGCGGTGTGCCTCCTCCTTTTACAAGAATGGTACATACCCAAATATGTATCTGGGTTCCTGCAGGACATGATCCCAATAGAAATAAGCACACAGACAGCCACTCCTACTGCAGCCAATCAGAGACACGAAGGCTCACATGTCCAACTGCTTCCAATTCGCACCTGGGTGGGCATGGATTGGAAGAATGAAGAGTCAGATTGCTGAAAACTGGGAGTGAGGGGGACTGGGAAAGAAGGGGAAACATCGACCATACATCCCATCATGACTGATGATGAGCAACCCAATACTGCTCATCCCCTAACCATGGTCCGGTCTATATAAAGTGTCCGTGTTTGAGGCAGACTGAAACCCGGACACATGATTCAAAACCCAGATTGTCTGGGTAAATCCCAACAGGTGGCAACCCTAGTTGAAAAGCTGTTTCCTCTGTTGCATACAGTGGTTCCTTCCTGCGGATTGTATGGGTTTTATTGCCGGACAAACTTGCAGGAGGAACCACTGCATAAGGCCGAGGTAGCCATTAAAATGAACATTTTGCCACTGAATTTTCTTTATAGACCCTTGATATCTTAGTACAAAGTGATAACATTCCCCTTTTCCTGATAGGCAACATCCTCCATTGCCTTTTATTAACTTTTCCATTTTCTGCATGGTTTTCAGGGCTTCCTTTGTTGGCCTGTGCAAAAAATTTAACTGCATATTTCTCATTAAATCATGCTAATGCCTTGCTTAGGGGAGACCAATTATGTCACCTTTGAATCTCATGACAAGCTGACCATACACTAGTAGATTTTCCATTGAACTTTCATACAGACATTAAAATGAACATTCTCAGTACCTTCGATGACTTGTCGAATGTTTGTTCGAAAATACGTCAAAATTTCCTTTGCTTTAAACATTCGATTTTGGAATGCATGAACTTTCCAAAAAGAGAACCACATGCCCTGTTTTGAAATTTGTTCACTCAAGAAAAATCTTCCATCCTGCTCCTTTGAATTATCTTGTCACTGCATTTTGAAAATGAACCTTGATTTGACCTCAGCGGGTAGAAAATCGAATGAACAATTGTGTATGGCCAGCTTTACTGTTAAGTACATATTAAGACCTCATGCAGGCTGGGAGTCCGATACACTAATTTTAAGAGCTTTTGGCTTTATTTTTTTTTTTTGTGCCTCTAAATGCCCCTGCATGTTATCTGTTTATTTATTTCAGGTATTTATATAGCGCCATCAATTTACACAGCGCTTTACATATATATTGTACATTCACATCAGTCCCTAACCCTCAAGGGGTGTACAATCTACAGTCCCTAACTTACATTCATACATACACATACTAGGGCCAATTTAAACAGGATCCTATTCACCTACCAGCATGTCTTTGGGGTGTAGGAGGAAACTGGAGTACCCGGAGGAAACCCACGCAGGCACAGGGAGAACACGCAAACTCCAGGCAGGTGGTGCCATGGCTGGGATTTGAACCAACGATCCTAGTACTGCCAGGCGGAAGTGCTAACCATTTAGCCACTGTGTCAGTCTGTGTCCTTGCACACATGGATGTTTACAGGCATTTAGAAAAAAATCTAAGCCAGCACATTCAGGAGTGGAGTGTTTTTCCACAAAAAACACCCAATGCGCGTTGATGCTAGGTGTGTTTTAGCACTTGAGCGTTCATTAATTTCAATGGCCAAAATAAATTAATATTCTGCTCAATGCAATGAATAAACGCACAAGCGCTTGACGCACCATAACATACCTAATTGTGTTTGCAAAAACACGTCTTTTCTCCTGCCAGGAGAAAGGTGTTCAGAAAAGCTGGGAAAACGCCTTGTGTGCCTAACCGTAAAATAAGGCCAAACTTTTTGTGTGCACCTGTTAATATAAGAATAGGTCAATGTAATCCACCAATTAGTAGTACAATTATGAGTGCAAAAAAAATTAAAATAGGTTTATGGCTATGGCGCACCGTTTTCATTGACATACCGGTTGTCTAATGCTTGTAAATTGACACAATGAGAATGACCCCTGTTCTGCATGGCTTAGTGTGATCTGCAGACCAGGATTCTGTACTTTTATGCCCTTACTTTATATCATTTATAAATAAAGGGTAAAGGGTAATGGTCCCCGAAATTGAACCTTGAGGGACGCCATTTTTAACCTAGATTGTTCATTGCATGAATCATTGACTACAACTCTCTGTAGTTACACATTACCAGTTTGTAAGCAATCATGCAATTTACAAAGTCCAAATATACAACATCTGCAGCCCTACCCCTGTCTACATCTCTGGTTCCTTTCTCATATAAAGCAAAAATGTTTTTGGAAATATTTGTCTTTCATACATTAGTATTGGCTGTCTTTTATTATTATTATATAGGATGTATATAGTGCCACCAGTTTGTGTAGCACTTTACAATATAAAGGGAGACAGTACAGTTACAATACAAAAAAATACAAGAGGGTTAAGAGGGCCCTGCTCATAGGAGCTTACAATCTAATAGAGCAGGGCAAGTAGTACAAAAGGTTATAACTGTGGGGGATGAGCTGATGAAAATGATAAAAGTTCAGGTGGAAGCTTGATAGGCTTTCCTGAAGAGATGAGTTTTCAGGGATCGCCTAAAGGCAGCAATAATAGGAAATAGCCAGGAACAGTGAGTTAGAGAGTTCCAGAGGATGGTAGAGACTTTGGAGAAGTCCTGGAGAAGAGCATGGGAGGAAGAGACAAGGGAGCTTGAGAGCAGGAGATCTTTAGAGGAGCAGAGAGGAGGGTTTGGGTGATATTTGGAGACAAAATTGGTGATGTAGCTTGGGGCAGAGTTGTGGATGGCTTTGTAGGTTGTAGTTAGTATTTTGAATTTAATTTGCAGGGTAAACAGAAGCCAGTGGAGGGATTGGCAGAGAGGGGTGGCAGACACGGAGTGGTTGGTAATGTAGATGAGTCTGGTAGCAGCATTCATGTCAGACTGAAGAGGGGGTAGGCTATGGAAAGGTAGGCCTATGAGAAGGAGTTGCAATAGTCAAGGCAAGAGAGAACAATGAAGTGAACTTCGTGGTTTCATTAGTTAACAAGTTGGTTAACAGATTTTATGGAGGTGAAGTCTACAAGCTTTTATAATTTATTATATGTTCTATGAAATCCTCTTGTTTGTTGTCCCTTACCACCCATTCAAACACTGATCCTGTATTATATGATAAAGGGCCAGACCCCCCAAAACTTTGTCTGTTTTATGTGTATGATAAAAGCTAAAAAACGAAACATGCTAACAATTATTTTCTAAATGAGAATCAAATTGTCCATGACTATGAAATATTTTTATTTTCTAGAAATATACAGTATATATATTTTTAGTGTATATGAGTAACTACATATACTATATATATATATATATATATATTTATTTTATTTTTTGGTTTTTGGCTAGAATTGGGAATTTTTCACCCATGCCATATCGCTTTTCTATACAGTTTTTCCAGAACTGAAATGTAAATGCTGTTTTGCTTTTCATTGTACTTCTGACTTTTTCCTTTCCAGGCTTATGCATCTGTTGTGTTTCCAACTTGTAACACTTGTTTAATTATCTCTGCTGCAGGGTAGACCCCATCCCTTATGACACTCCCAAACCAGCCGGCCACACGCGTTTCGTCTGCATATCTGACACACACTCCAGGACAGATGGCATCCAGATGCCATACGGGGACATTCTGCTGCACACGGGTGATTTCACTGAGCTGGGCCTGCCTTCAGAGGTTAAGAAGTTTAATGACTGGTTAGGTAAGGATCTGTTGCTTGCCGGTGACCCTGATTAACCTCTTTTTTGGCCATCTCTCTCATTGTCCTCTAATTGAATGTAAGCACTTGATTCTTCTCTGTGTTCTGCTTCAGATGCTGATGAATCTGCAATTAAAGGTGAATTAAGAGCGTGAAGCAACAATTTTACATTCTTTGTGTTTACGCTGTACAAACACAAATAACCGTGTCTGCTGGTTAACATACTTGTACAGTTAATTTAATTCTTGAAATGCATTTGCGCATAGTAAGTGAAGTCTGCATCAAAAGGATAAGCTCACATATAATTGATATTTTGGTTGTGGGTTGTCAATGGAGGGGTTAGTCTCCCATTGGCTGTTTTACAGCTCTAAATGTGGATTTAAACTGACATGAGGCTCACGTCATACAGTTAGTACACCAGGAATAAGGATACTTAATTTTTAAAAAGTGACTTATTTTCTGTTGAGCCCAGTGAGATCTGAGAACAAAAGTCACAAAGCTGACAACAGAGTGCCTTAGATTTATTTAAAGTGG
Source organism: Staurois parvus (assembly GCF_062004578.1). Taxonomy (NCBI): domain Eukaryota; kingdom Metazoa; phylum Chordata; class Amphibia; order Anura; family Ranidae; genus Staurois; species Staurois parvus. The sequence continues at coordinate 2,607,922 of NW_028317934.1, forward strand.
GGGTATTACATTAAATCTAAGGAGCCCGTTCTGTACAATTTTCTTCCAGCAGAGTTCAAAATCTGATGTTTGCGTTGACTCCTTGTATATAAGTAATAATTTTATGCCTATCAAAAATAAAGTACAATTTTCATAGCATTTTAATAATATTTTTCAATTTCCAATGTGCCCTCTTACACCAGGTGTACAGTATTTGTGCCCCCTTACATCCGGTGTCCCCATCAGAGTGCCCCCTTACATCAGCTGTTCCCTTCAGAGTGCCCCCTTACATCAGGTGTCCAAAATTAGCATGCCCCTACATCAGGTGTCCTCATCAGCGTGCCCCCTTACATCAGGTGTCTTCATCAGCATGCCCCCTTACATCAGGTGTCCTCATCAGAGCACCCCCTTACATCCGGTGTCCCCATCAGAGTGCCCCCTTACATCAGCTGTTCCCTTCAGAGTGCCCCCTTACATCAGGTGTCCAAAATTAGCATGCCCCTACATCAGGTGTCCTCATCAGAGTGCCCCCTTACATCAGGTGTCTTCATCAGCGTGCCCCCTTACATCAGGTATCTTCATCAGCCTGCCCCCTTACATCAGGTGTGCTCATCAGAGTGCCCCCTTACATCAGGTGTCCTCATCAGAGTGCCCCCTTACATCAGGTGTCCTCATCAGAGTGCTCCTTTACATCAGATGTCCCCATCAGAGAACTTGCTTACATCAGGTTTCCCCATTAGAAGGTCCTAATTCATTAGGTTTCCCCATTAGAGCAAGCACCCCTTTACATCAAGTGTCCCCATAATAGTTGTCCCTTTACATCATGTGCCCCCATCAGATTTCCCCTTACACTAGGTGTCCCCTGCAGGGCACCCCCTACTTCAGGTATCGCCATCTGAGTGCCCCTGTAAATCAGGTGTCCCCATAATGGGTGCTCCTTTACATCATGTGCCCCGATCAGGGTGCCCTCTTACATCAGGTGTCCCCTTCAGAGCACTCCCTTACTTCAGGTGTCCCCAACAGAGCAACCCCTACATCAGGTGTCCCCATCATAGTGCCCATCAGTATGATCACTTACATCAGCTGCCCCCATCATAGCAACCCTTACATAATGTGCTCCCATCAGGGTGCCTTCTTACATCAGGTGTCTCCATCAGAGTTCCCCCTTACATCAGATGTTGCCATCAGAGCACCAAAAGAACAGTGCTGAGGAGAATTATGTTCTTCTGGATTCTATTTATGACTTTTCTAGTGCAGCTGAGAATCAATTGGCTTCCAACAATCTGGGATTTCAGCACTTGAATCTCTTATTGTTATTGCCATCAGGGCACCCCCTTCATCAGGTGTTCCATCAGTCTCTGCAAACCTAAATGGAGGAAGTTCCACATGATGTGACATCATTGGTTGTTAGGATGCCAGCAGTCCTAACAACCAATCACTGTAGACGAGGGGGACTGGCTGGTGGTCCAGATAGAACTGTCACTTGGTCCAGGTTCTGACCATGGTCCTTCATTTAGTGATTCCTGGTGTAAAGTTTCATAAGTTGAGCCTTTTGTCACAATAAAATAAAATAATAACATTTTCGAGGGCAGCAGCTCTTGTTCACCTTTGTTCTGGTTGACTGGCAAACATTTTGTGGGTAGGGCCAGAGCTTGCCGGCTCCCTCCTGCCCCCTGTGCCTACGTGTTCATTGATGTGAGTGATTATGTATTGTGATATGTGCTAAAATGCATGTTGATGGGCATTTCAAAGTGTCTGTGTTGATTTCAATGGAACATTAATCTGGTAAAAACGCAGCAGTGTAGTTCCAGCTATAGGCAGAATACTCATTATTGCGTTGTGGTAACACTCAACTTTTGAACCACATGTTGTTGTGCAGGTTTATTTTGAATGGCCCCCCCAACACACACAAACAGCAGGTCAGAACACGCCTTGGTTGCAGCACACCTCTGCACCCAAATGTCAGTATTCTGTATGTTGTGTACGCCAAATTGGCAGATACGGGGCATTTGTTCAAAATAAATGATTTGCCTTAATACGCAGTGCCATGGGGCTTGTTTGCACCAAAACCTGCGTTCCGTGCCTATTGCCTGCTCTGTGTTCAAAATGCCCTGGGTGTGTTATTTATTTATTTATTTCAGGTACTTATATAGTGCCATCAATTTACACAGCACTTTACATATATATTGTACATTCACATCAGTCCCTAACCCTCAAGGGGCATACAATCTAAGGTCCCTGACTCACATTCATACATACACATACTAGGGCCAATTTACCTACCAGCATATTTTTGGAGTGTGGGAGGAAACTGGAGTACCCAGAGGAAACCCACACAGGCACAGGGAGAACATGCAAACTCTAGGCAGGTGGCGCCATGGTTGGGATTTGAACCAATGGCCCTAGTACTGCCAGGCGGAAGTGCTAACTACTTAGCCACTGTGCTGCCCTTATCTGCTGCAGGTGTCAATATTTTTCTAATGACACCCCAAACGCAGATTGCAAACTCAAATTACCACATTGCCAAGTAACTTGAAAAAGTAGTGCATGCATGACTTTTTGTGTGATCCAGTGCAATTGCAGCCCATTCAAATGGCATAGGAACACAGTCTAAGTCTACCTTTAAGGCCTCATGCACACTGGGCTATTGTAATTGCGGTTTCTCCTAAAAGGAGAAAATCATTAAAAACACACCGAAGTTACATTTTTTCAAACGCGTTTAGCTGCATTTGGATACTTGAGCGTTTATTTCATTGGTCAGAATTTTTATTTATTCTGGTCACTGAAATGAATAAACTCTAAAGTGCTAAACACGCCCCATGCTTAGGCGCATTTAGATGCGTTTAGACGCGTTTGGCTTCTTTTGTGCCCAAAAGCTTCTCTCCTGAATGTAATTCTCCTGCGTTCAGGAGAGGAGCTTTGACTGCCTCTAAACATTGCTTCTCCTATACTCTTCTAAAAGTCTGTGTCTGCATGGACACATAGGCTTTTATTGAGGTGCATTCAGGGGCTTAGAGAAAAAACACCAAATGCCCCAAAAATGTCAGTTCAGGAGCAGCAGTGTTCATGAGGCCTAAGACCATGCCACATATGACACCCCAGTTTAGGGTCTATCATTGTGCCAAGTGCCCCCCCCCCCCAAAAAAAAAATAAAATCCCCTCCCCCACCAGCGTACGGGGTTCTTCTCTTCAGCAGCTGTCAATTTTTGAGGTCATTGCAGCTGTGCAAGGCTCCACCCACACAACCGAATCATTCATTCACAGAGATCTACGAATGAATGAACTGCAGGTCTTGTCTGCCACCATGGCAGATGGATTTGTAGTTCATAATGGAATAAAAGTACAGTGATTACCTCGCTCTTGAGCCGGCCATATGTGGATCGAAATTCGGAACCGGCCAAGACTCAATCCATCTATGGGCAGGCTGATTGTATCCAAGTCAATCCATCGATCGTCATTGGTACATCGAACCTGTCGAATTTTTTTACATGTGATTAATACTAGCAGCTATAGCCACAGGCAGTAATCGTGTTCTGCTGGCTGGAAAGGTTCCTTGAACCCCCCCCCCCTCCCCACCACTTCCCTGTCAGCCGTACTCAATATCGCTGTGGGAGATTTTCCCCCAACAGTGACTGTGTTGACGGGGGAATCGAGTGATTTTCTTTCCTTCCACCCGAAGTGAAAGGAAAGAAAATGAAATCATGTATGGGCTGCTTTACGCCATTGACGTCCATCCAGCTCCCCAACTAAAATCCTGTACCTCGGTATGTACCCACGATTCACTGATCATGGTTCCAATGCTTTGCAGGCTTATTTCAAAAAAGTATAAACAGTTCTTTTTTCTGCAAAAATATGTGCATTTATTAATATTATATGTGTGCAATTATTATTATTAATATTCATATTTACTTGGCCCTTAATACACAAAATAAAGCATGAAAGGGCCCATTGTCTTATTATTTATTTATTTATTTATTTTGCAATGCAACCAGGTTGACCCATCTCCTGACATGTTCTTTAGGGGAGGACTTTGTTCTGTTCTGTCCAATGTGAATAGGTGACACTGCAGTAGATTTAATTAAGGGAGAGAGAATATTTGTCAATACAATGCCCACACCCTATATATTGTATACATTGTTGACAATCAAAAAACTGTTGATACTGCAGTAGATTGGACAGTGTGAGAATGGGGAAACACACAGACCTGTATTTTTACAGATACAGGGCCATTCAGTAGATTAATATACCGCCTACTATATGGATTGCTAAGCAGGGCAGCCACATGATTGCCAGGATGAATGTTAGATGCACTCTGTGGGTAGTTGGCGCCTGCTGAGTCATTTTTAATATAAAATGTTCATGTTTGGTGGGAGTGTGCAACTAAATTCTGCCGTCTCCACTGCTTCCAACTCATTTGTGATGCTGTCACTCCAGGTCAAGGCAAACTCGATCTTATTGTGGTTAGAGCCAGTGGATGTCTTGTGTAATGTTTGGCTGATTTTATTCGTTATTGACTTTTAAGCAGGGTCTGTCACTTTGCAGTAGACATGGCGGTGCTAAAAAGGTGGGTAAAATAAAAGGAGCAAAGTGTCAAGGGGGACATCATTTTATCTGTAGTGTTCATTGTCCTCTCACTTCCCATCTGCTTCTTGGAGCACCTGTGTTGTGTCCACCATACCTCTCCCTCAACCCAAGCCTATGGTTATTTTAACTCATTTTATTTAGTGGCGGGGTTGTCAACATAGTGGCCAAGAGCAGACAGAGATTATCTAGGCGAAAGCCTTTTTTTGAAATGATGTGAATGAGACAAACTCAGAATGAATAGGCTGTATGTATTCTGAGTTTAGAGTAGCTGACATTTGTCTATCTCTATTTCTCTCTCTCTCTATAAATATGTGTATATGTATGTATATATATATATATATATATATATATATATATGTGTGTGTGTATATATATATATATGCTATATTGCCAAAAGTATTGGGACGCCTGCCTTTACTCGCACATGAACTTTAATGGCATCCCAGTCTTAGTCTGTCGGGTTCAATATTGAGTTGGCCCACGCTTTGTGGCTATAACTGCTTCAACTTTTCCAGGAAGGCCGTCCACAAGGTTTAGGAGGGTGTCTATGGGAATGTTTGACCATTCTTCCAGAAGCACATTTGTGAGGTCAGGCACTGATGTCGGACGAGAAGGCCTGGATCACAGTCTCCGCTCTAATTCTTCCCAAAGGTGTTTTATCTGGTTGAGGTGCAGGCAAGTCAAGTGCCTCCACCCCAAACTCACTCATTCATGTCTTTATGGACCTTGCTTTGTGCACTGGTGCGCAGTCATGTGGAATTGGAAGGGGCCATCTCCAAACTGTTCCCACAAAGTTGGGAGCATGAAATTGTCCAAAATATCTTGGTATGCTGACACCTTAAGAGTTCCCTTCACTGGAACTAAGGGGCCAAGCCCAGCCCCTGAAAAACAACCCCACACCATAATCCCCCCTCCACCAAACCTTTACACTTGGCACAATGCAGTCAGGCAAGTACCGCTCTCCTGGCAACCTCCAAACCCAGACATGTCCATCAGATTGCCAGACAGAGAAGCATGATTGGTCACTCTAGAGAACATGTCTCCAGTGCTCTAGGGACACTAGAGCAGTGGAGATGTGTTCTCTGGAGTGACCAATCAAAGGGTATGAATGGGGCAATCTCACTTACTGCTCATGCTTTTAAAGCAAATGTGAAGCCTACACCAAGCAATCAATAATGGTAATATTGAGGCAGCAATCAAAAATGCAAATAATGTGGCAAAGCAATGCGGATGATTTGCTAAATCTGGAGAATGCAAAATCTTGTGCAGCTGTGCATGGTAGCCAATCAGCTTCTAACTTCAAGTTGTTCATTTTAGCTTTGAAAATAATACCTGGAAGCTGATTGGTTGCTATGCAGAGCTGCACCAGATGTTTCGCTCGTCCGTTTTAGTAAACCAAACTATCTAAATGCGTTTTTTTTTATTTGCAAAGGCACCACCATCTTGTATGTGATATCAGCAGTGGAGATGAGCTCAGGAATGTTGGATGCTCTTCCGAACCCATGTGGCCCAGCCGTTCTAGAAGCACTGTCACTTACAATGGGCCAATCACCTGCAGCTGAGGAATTCCCCTCCCCGCAGCTACAAATATACACTCCCCTTGAATACATACAGCTGTGGGGAGTAGAATGCCACTGATGATTGGTTCATTACTAGCTTCCTGGTGGGTTCAGAAGAGCATTCAAACATCCCTGAGCTCATCTCTACTGCTGACATCAGATCCTAGATGGCGGTGCTCAGTCTCAAGGCTTTTGGATGCCCGTGTTAGTCAGCACACATTGGGGTTTGTCATTCTAAGGCCTCCTGCACACTGGGCGTTTAGCCCATGTGCTTCAAATCGTGGTGTTTTCGGATGCCAAGGGGGTGCAGCTTTGCTGCCAAACGTCTGTCGAATGGCTGGATATTGTACCAAGTGGTACTTGCGTTTAGGGCCAGATGTGTTCAGGAAAGTATGCCCAGAACCCAGATCTCCTTTGTCCAGGCATAGATTTTAACAGACTATTGGCAGTTTTTTTCCTTTAAGCTCCATGGTGTAGTCGAACACACTAACAAATTTTAACTTCCAGTGCATAAAAAAGTTAGCACACTAAAGTGAAGCACCCAAAAATTGCACAGGGTGTACACATGGTTCTTCTTCGAAGAGATATAACCCTAGCCCTGATCTACCGGGGGGCGCAAGGCTCCTGACAGGGACTTGTGTACTCATGATCCACAAGGCTGAAACCAGACAGACCCCTTTCTTTAGGAGGCCAACCGTAACAAGACCAACCCAAGTTCTAGGTGGGACTCCACTGAAGGGAGACCTCATGGGACGTAGAGAACCTGACCAAAAGGCCACTTGACCTCCCCCCAAGACTTTCAGGGCAAGTCTCAGGACCTACACCCTACTATTCTAGAGTGAGCTGGCAGTGGCGCTGGATGTTGCACCTGAGTCTCTTTGGCGCCCAAAAATGCCAGAGCTTGATGCTCATGGGCTAAGCGCCCCATGTACACATACCCTGTTTTGTTCGAGGTTTCTTTTTCAAAATTAGTCATTGTTCAGAGCGTTAAAATCAAGTTGTACATCTTGTCTTTGATACATGTATCGCTCCTGCCAGCCCACAGACGGTAGGCTGTTGGCATCCTGCTGAATCCAGAAGCTTCTCTGTATCTGATAAATAATCTATACTGGTTTTGCATAAAAGTTTTCAGACTGCACACAGAATGACCTTTGTGGTCACTTAGTGAGTGAGAAGGTCTGTGAGATAATTTATTTGCATTGTTTTCATATGAACATGCCCCTTGGGCCTTGTAACTCCCGCAGTCACTTGACCTTGGCGATTGTTAACCGCTTTAAACACAGTTAGTTTAAATAATTGTTTTCATTTGATCTGTTGTGACCTGCAAGAAAGGGAACACGTCTTTACCAAGTCTGGATCGTCTTACAGTTCACTTCTTCCCCAGCCACGGTCTGTGTTCACTTATATGATTAGACTGTAGCAAAGCTCACTTCCTCCACAAACCGACCATCGTATGGCAGATCAAAGCTGCGTCTGACACATACTGTAACACCAATTCACCCTTAACCTTGTTGGGGAAACATTCCCATTATTCATGACTGCATATGGACTGAAGTATGTCCTCTTTGTGTTAACTGAAGCTGAACTCCGGGATAACAGTTAAAATACACTGTGAGATCCATATATTTGGAATGGTTTTGGCTGATCAACTAGTCATCAGAGACCACTTACCCCTGCCGGACAACCCACTCAGGTCCTTAAAGTAGAATTCCAGTTAAAGCCTAACTAGTCTTCAAAATGCTCCCATTCGTCTCCTAACACCTACAGTTGCAAGAAAAAGTATGTGAACCCCTTGGGATTACGTGGAGTTTTGCATGAATTGGGCATAAAATGTGCTCTGAACGTCATCTAAGTCACAACAATAGAAGAACACAGTCTGCTGAACATAATACTACACAAACATTAGATGTTGCCATGGTTTAATTGCACATAACATGTAAACATTCACAGTGCAGGGAGGAAAAAGTATGTGAACCTTTGGACTTAATAACTGGTTGACCCTCCTTTGGCAGCAATAACCTCAACCAAACGTTTCCTGTAGTTGCAGATCAGACCTGCACAACGATCTGGAGTAATTTTGTACCACTCCTCTTCACAAAACTGTTTCAGTGTAGCAATATTCTTGGGATGTCTGGTGTGAATCGCTCTCTTAAGGTCATGCCACAGCATTTCAATCGGGTTGAGGTCAGGACTCTGACTGGGCCACTCCAGAAGGCGTATTCTGTGCTGTTGCAGCCATTGTCTTGTTGAATTACTTGTATGCTTTGGGTCATTGTCCTGTTGCATCACCCATCCTCTGCGGAGCTTCAGTTGGCGGACAGATGGTCGTATGTTTTCCTGCAAAATGTCTTGATAAACTCTGGAATTCATTTTCCCATCAATGACAACAATCCATCCAGGCCCTGAGGCAGCAAAGTAGCCCCAAACCATGATGCTCCCTCCACCATGTTTTACAGTGGGGATGAGGTTTTGATGTTGGTGTGCTGTGCCTGTTTTTCTCCACACATAGTGTTGTGTGTTCTTCCCAAACAACTCAATCTTGGTTTCATCTGTCCACAGTATATTTTGCCAGTAGTGCTGTGGAACATCCAGGTGCTCTTTTGCAAACTTCAAACGTGCTGCAATATTCTTTTTGGACAGCAATGGCTTCCTCCGTGGTGTCCTCCCATGTACTCCATTCTTGTTTAATGTTTTCCTTATTGTAGATGTGTCAACAAAAATGTTAGCATGTGCCAGAGATTTCTGTAGGTCTTTAGCCGACACCCTGGGATTCTTCTTTACCTCATGCAGCATTCTGCGCTGTGCTCTTGCAGTCATTTTTACAGAACGACCGCGCCTAGGGAGAGTAGCAACAGTGCTAAGCTTTCTCCATTTGTAGACAGTCTGTCTTACCGTGGACACATGAACATCAAGGCTTTTGGAGATACTTTTGTAACCCTTTCCAGCTTCATGCAAGTCAACAATTCTTGATCGTAGGTCTTCTGAGAGCTCTTTTCTGCGAGGCATGGTTCACATCAGACAGTGCTTCTTGAAACCAGTAAACCCAAAACAGGTGTGTGTTTTTTAAGGGCAGGACAGCTGTTAGCAACACATCCAATATCATCACACTGATTGGAGTCAAGTTTGGCTCACTCCTGGCTCCAATTAGCTCTGGGAGAAGTCATTAAGCTAGGGCCTCACATACTTTTTCCTCCCTGCACTGTGAATGTTTACATGTTATGTGCAATTAAACCATGGCAACATCTAATGTTTGTGTAGTATTATGTTCAGCAGACTGTGTTCTTCTATTGTTGTGACTTAGATGACGTTCAGAGCACATTTTATTCCCAATTCATGCAAAACTCCACATAATCCCAAGGGATTCACATACTTTTTCTTGCAACTGTATACTAACTAACCAGTATAAGAGAAGTGCATACACAATTTTAAGCCCACTTTGGTCCAGTCACATGATCCCCTGTATCAGCCAGTGGCAGCTGCAGAGTGCCCAACAACAACTGTGAAATTTGGGAGCGATGACATCACCCATAGACTGCCATCGTGCAGCCAGTGTCAGTACTCCCTCCTCTCCCCTGCAGCTGCTGCTGACTGACACAGGGGGCTGGATCACATGACCAGACCAGAGTGGGCTGCAAATACGTACGTATACAGATCTTTAAGTTGATATAGGTATTAGAGGAGGGAAGGGAACATTTTTAGGACTAGTTAGGCTTTAGCTGGAATTCTACTTCAAATCTGAACTCTGGGTATGTTCTTAAAGCGGAACTTCATCCCCAAAGGGGAATTCTGCTGATCATCCTCCTCCCACCCCCTTCCACTTTTGGGAGGTAGGAGAGAAGGTACCTAGTTTTGTCATGTACCAGCTCCCACGAAAGTTATCCACCCCCCCCCCGACTTGCAACTTCCTTAGGGATGCTGGTTGTTAAGGAGCTGGCACCTCCATGTTGAGGGCATGTGGCCTGGTATGTAACCTTTTTTTGGGAGGTAAGGGAGCAGGTACCTAGTTATGTCAGGTACCAGCTCCCACTTGTGCTGGAATCACCTAGTCAATTCCAGTGCAAGTTCTCGGCCCGCAACCTCCTGGGACAGTCAGAAGGCTGAAAGGCCGTTAACAAGGTGCAACAGGGAGCCAACTGTGAAGCCGCCAGACAGCTTGCGACAGTCAACATGGTGGTGCCGGAGACCTAGAGATGGTGGAACAACCCACCCTGGGTGAGGATCCCTGGACAGGTAAGTGTCTTTTTATTAGTCAGTATCTGTAATTTTTTTCAAGAACAACTGAAGCGCAGCTCAATGTACATTGTACAGAAGATTATGGACAGGCAGGTAAGAATATTTTTTGCAGACATAACAGTATGTCTCTTCTGCAATAAAAAGCCTGCCTGCATCACATTTTCAGATTTAGCCCTCATCCACACTGGATGTTTTTACAGCGGCTGTTTTGGGCTTTTGAAGTTTTTTCTACAGCCATTAAACTCCCCCAGCATGTTATCCTATGTGTCCATACACACATAGACTGCAATCAGCATTTTTTGGCAGGGGCGTTTTTTGGCTGAAAAAAAACCCCAGGACTAGTGGTTTTCTAGAGGAGTTTTTTAGCTGTAAAAATGCTCTAATGCTGAAAAACACAGTAAATTGCGGCAAACCTGCGTTTTTGAGCTAAATAACACAAACGCGAAAATACGTGGCAAAACTTAGCTAAACGCGAATTAAAAAATGCTAAAAACCGCTGAAAAACTCATTTTGCACAGCTAACATTACCAGCATTATTAAAATGCCCCGTGTGTATGGAACCATAGGTTTACCGTTACACTTAATTCTGTGCAGTAAGCAGGGGGCACTGGATGGGGGGGAGGAGCCAGGAGCACCGGTGGGAGACCACTTTAAGAGATAAATACCACATGAGTTTTAGAGAAAAATTAACTCACGTGTTATTTATCTCAAAAACAGGGGCGGACTGACAACTCATGGGGCCCCCGGGCAATAGGGGATCATGGGGCCCCTGTGTCCTTGCCCAAACTCAAAAAAGCCTATGAAAAAGGTACCAGGGGCATCTCATGGGGCCCCCTACTGACCCCGGGCCCCTGGGCAGTGTCCGAGTTTCCAAATGGTCAGTCCGCCCCTGCTCAAAAACCGTTCACAAAAAAAAAAAATGCATGACAAACACCCCATGCAATGTTGACGTGTGTTTTTCCACGTCTGTATGAAGGTCAAGCGGTAAATAACCAGGACTAAATGCCTTGGGAGCAGAGCTCCACCTCCTCTACTTGTTATGAGGTGAGGAGTTGGAGGGGCATGTGCATGTGTGTATATGTATGTATATGCGTTTATAGAAATTACCAAATATTGCACTTTAAATAACCCCCTCCAACTCCTCGCTTTATAACAAGTAGAGGAGGTGGAGCTCTGCTCCCAAGGCATTTAGCCCTGGTTATTTACCGCTGACCTTCATACAGGCTGGTCAGTAGCTCTGAGGAAAGGGATTCGTCCCCGAAACGCGTCAGCCATTTGACCGCACTGACAGTTGGAACACCTTGCTTGCCGTTGTGTCCATCGTCATTATGCAAATTATTTTTAGATACATGCTTCGTCTGTGAGTATGTTTTTATTTTTCACTCCTTTCAATAAACCTTGGATAATGCACTAGGTGCGTGCGCCACCTGTTTATTCTCTATCTAAAGGGGAACTCTAATGTAAGGGTAAGGGGGTCTCTGGTCCCTTACATCAGAGTCTGTAGGGTTCTCCCTTACATACAAGGGAGAACTCTAAAGACCCTCATGTAAAGGGGAACTCTGAAGATCCTCATGTAAAGGGGAACTCTGAAGATCCTCATAAAAGGAGAACTCTGAAGATCCTCATGTAAAGGGGAACTCTGAAGATCCTCATGTAAAGGAGAACTCTGAAGATCCTCATGTAAAGGGGAACTCTGATGCAAAGGAAAATGCTGCAGACCATCTGGATTTATTTTTAGACATGGTCTTATCTTTTGTCTCAATTTTTGGTGTGTCCCCGGTTTCCATCTCAGAACGTCGGGAGGTGTTTCTCTAGCCTAGAAGTGGCATGATAATATGTCAGCCTGGAACAACGTAATATCATTAGTTCCAGTAGCACTGTATCTCTCATGATAACACCAGAGAAGTATGCGGCTGCCTTGTACGCGCTTTGTTTTACGTCTACCCAGTCATAACATCTGTGTCTCCCCGCCTCTGGTAATGGTTAATAAATATGAGTTCAGCTGTTGCCGCGTGGTGCTCTGCCAGGGCCGCCTATGTGGTATGTTTGATCTAATCCCACCCAGTGTGTGTTCAGGGGTGAGACAGGCCAAGTCCTGTGCGGCTGAGGGGAGCGCGCTCAATGCGTGCAGTCATAAAGATTAGCAGGCTGTGTAATTCAATTTTAGGCCGTTAGCCACTTTTATATCTTACGTATTCTGTCTGCTGGTGTCCCTGCCCCCTCACTAGCTCTCTCTTCATCATCACCTTCCCTCCTTGCTTTGAATGGTGATAGCTTACATTTCCGTTTTATTCCGATATTGTGCTGAAGAAAGAGAAACGTTTAAAGTCGACCTATATTCAAATTGTAAAGGACGTCAATTGGAACAAAATATTGTCTGTACGCGATTGATATATGTAATCGTAGTATTTGGTTCATGATTTTTTAAATCATTTGATACCTTTCTTGTATCTATCTCTCGCTACATAAAGAATGAGCTGACCGGGAAAAGGGGCTAAGGGTTTGAGTCATATACAATCGTGCAGAGCCTTTGTAATGACATTCCCCGGACCCACTTCTGCCATGTACGGCCATTCATTGACATCAGAGTTGTCAACCTCCCGAAGTGAAATTTACTGACATGACACACAAAATTTACTGACTGATCCAATTTTTTTTTACTGACAGTTCAAAAAGATAACCACAGTAACTGTTTTCTAAATATCAATGTTTATGCTACAAACATGTACAATTAGCCATGTGTTTAAGGTATAACAAAAGGCAACAAACATTATTCTCCATTTACATAAAGGGAAGGTTAATATAACCCAGCACAGAGTTCCCCCTTACATGTGAGGCTGCAGGGTTCCCCTTTACAGTGCGTGGGGGAACTCTACAGGCCCTGATGTAAAGGAGAACTCTGATGTAATGGGGTATACTGCGATCTCTGATATAAAGGGAAACTCTGATGTAAGGGGTTCTTTGGTCACCAGACCCCCACTTACACAAGAATTCACAGAGCTACCATTTACATCACAGTCCACAGATTTCCCCCTTACATCAGACTCCACTATTTTTATAAACATGTTGTTCCTTTTATACTGGAAAATCAAATAAAAGTTAAAAAAAAAAGACTCCACAGAGTTCCCCTTTACATCACAGTCCACAAAGTGTCTCCCTTATATCAGAGTTCACAGAGTTCCCCTGTAAAGGGAAACTCTGTGGACCCTAATGTAAAGAGGAACTCTGCAGACCATGATGTAAAGGGGAACTCTAGGTAAGGGTAAGGGGGTCTCTTGTCCCTTACATCAGAGTCTGCAGGATTCTTCCTTACAGTACAAGGGGGAAGACCCTCATGTAAAGGGAAACTCTGATGCAAAGGAGAACGCTGCGGACCATGATGGAAGGGGGAATGATATGGATGCATTATTCCCCTTTACTTTAGAGTTTCCACTTACATCAGGGTCTACAGCATTGCTTTTTACATCAGAGTTCCCCTTTACATCAAGGTCTGCAGAGTTCCCCCTTGCACTGTAAGAGGGAATCCTGCAATCTCTGATGTAAGGGGCAACGCTGGAAACAGACCACCTTCCTTCTCTGGGGCAGGAAGTAAAGGGAAATCTCCTCAAGAGGGCACAGACAGCAATTTATAAACTGGTATGTGTGAATGTGAGTTGTGGACCTTAGATTGTAAGCTCCTCGAGGGCAGGGACTGATGTAAATGTACAATAGTTATGTACAGCGCTGTGTAAATTGATGGAGCTATATAAGTAATAAATAAAAAATTAAATAATAAGTGCTCATTGCATGTGTGTTCTATAGAACAGAAATGACCCTTTTTTTTTTTTTTTTGTGACCATCATCTACACTCTTCTCGTCTTGTATTAATTCAGTTTTTCTTTTTTCTATTTTCCTTTTTCTATATTTTTTTTTCCTTCCCTACTTTTACAGTTCCTCCATTCTTCTTATTTGCATTCCTGCTTTCCTCTTGTTTTTTTTATCTTCCCTTCCGTTCTTTAACCCGCTTTTCTTCCTTCCCTTGCTTCCTGTCTTGCTTATGACATTAACCTTCACTCTTTTAATTTTCTTTTTCTTATTACTTTTCTTTTTGTGTATTTTTTTTTCTTTTCTGTCTTTTTTTTTTTTTTATTTAAAAACTTTGTATGTTCTTGCTTGTTCACATTTGTTTTTGTATTGTTTTACTTTTTTTTTTTGCTTACTTTCTCCTTTTTTTTTTCATTTTAGCTGTTTTGCTTAATTTGTTTTCTTGCGTATATGTTTTTACTACAGAAAACCTTGATTGCAATTCATCGCTGCCTGATCCCAGTGGTCTGCAGAACATTCTGTAGCCTCTCACTCTGGGTAGTATGATCGCTAGTGCAATTAAAATCATTTCTTGCAGTGGCTTTCAAGACCTCATTCATGGACTCTTTGAAACTGAGCTCATGCATTATTCTCTGCCAGGAAACTAGACGGACTTTACTTCCTGATTGAAATGTGTGTGTGCATTGTACAGAGGCTGATATACGAGGGAAATGTGTGTGTATATATCACAGCGTTCTTTATTATGCTCTCAGCATGTCCCCCCCTCCCCCAGAGAACATTGCCCGCGAGCTCCTAGTTTGTATTTTGTATACTATTCTGGGATGCTGATAATTTAAACCGTTTCCTTTGTTTTCGATGCTAAACATGGAAAGTATGTCCTGCCATCAACGTGAAGAGATTTTCATTCCTAGTTCTGCTATATGCTCCCTGCAGAGGCAGAGCAGGAGTAACATGGAGAGAATTTAAAATGGCTTGTGGCTATGCACACAGATTCTGAGAATTTGGGGTAGAGTGGTAAAAGGAAAACTCTTCCACTTGTGATTTCTCCTTTTTGAATAGTGGCTTAAATTCGAGGGGTGGGGGTCTATGTCAAACTGAACTGTACTATGTAATGATTATTGTGACAGCCCCCCCATCTTTTAATTAGAGCATGAAGCTTGATGCATGAGGTATTAAACCCTCAATATTTTAGTTTAACACACTGAGCACAATAAAATAAACATTCCCCCGTAAACAAAATTCTTTACAAACTTCAGTGCTGCTGGCTTCTGTGCTCTCAATGCTGCTTCCCTGAACTTCTGGTTGTCAAAGGAAAGAGTTAACAGGGGACAGTGCAGTCTCCAGCCAGTCTTTTATCTTGGAGAAGGAAGGGGAAGGAGGAGGGTAGAGCAGGAGGAGTGCCTTGCCATCCTAGGCTGCGTTTCTTTTGATTAATACTATGTAGGAAGACACAGTCCTACTCCCTGAAGACAAGGGTGGCTCCATAGGACCCTGCAAAAGAGAGGAGACACCCTGAAACAGGAAACCTTCACCTTTTAACCCTTTGAGGACCAGGGGACGTATTTGTCCCATGTTTGTAATTGCGTGTATCATCTGATTAAGAACTTAAAACTTTTTTTTTTTGGTTTGAGTCAAAATATTTGTTCTTATCAACAAACAACAAATGAATCTAGCTTTTTGCCAATTATTTCATGAAATGGCTTAGTTACAGCAACTGAAGTGTACGAACTTTAAAAACAAAAAAATTGATTCTTTTGGCGTTCCAAAACATTACGGTCCTAACAGGGTTAAGTGATTAAATCAGCAGCTAAAGGTGCTTAAAAATGTGAGGGGTTAATATCACTTTTAACATCTGGAGCAATGAAGGATGTGAACACAGTAGTGCCCCAAGTATGGACTTAGCAGGTTAAAAAGTTTTTTTTGGGCATAAAGGAAACAATTTCTGTCTGGCAGCATATTGACACCTACTGCAGCTCTGCATTCTTTACCAAAAGAACACTTCCTTTAAAGCTCAGCCTCAGACAAATCCATTTTTTTTGTTTTTGTTTGTATTTGAATAACAAGCTTTAAAAGAACAGCAAGTCCTAATTGATCTCTTTAGCTGCAGGCACCATGGAGCAATTAATCTTCAAAGTTCAGAGCAGAAGCACTAAAGTTGTTCAAGTCCTACTCTCAGCCAGCCGGCCAGTGATAGCATTTGTGTTTAGACTGCTGGAAGTCTGCTGAGTCCCAACTGGGAGGGCAAAGCAGGATAAGCTGAGTGTATCTGCTTCAAAATTTGAAGATGAATTGCTCCACAGTGCCTGCAGCTACAGAGATCAAGAACACATGTATTTTAAATCTTTCATATTGCTTGTTGAAAATATGTAATCATTTGAATGTCCATAGTCCAGCCAAAGGTACACTTTAATGCTATTCTTGGTATTATATTTGGTATTATATTCACATCTGCAAGAACAGTAGAAAATAAGCGGATTGTCGTTTATTGCAGCGCACCTATGCGAGGCGAAAGGGTGGGCACACTTTGGCTGCTGGGCAGATTTTTCCATTTTCCTGAGGGTGTATGATAGCATTCATGTATCTGGTTTTGCAGGGGTACATTCCTTTGTTTCTTGACACATATGCCATGTTCCTGGTCTATAATATCATGCAAACTCTTCACCTTTTAAGAAGTCCAGAGCACTTGAAAGGGTTAGCATTCAGGTAGAAAACTGACTTCCTTAAAATGCTTGTTGTTAAGTAAAAGATATTTTAACTCTACTAGTAAGATTCAAATATTTCTTGAAGTAACCATTTGCATGAGCATACCTGATGTTTTTTTTTTATAGAAATAGAGAGGTACCATTTGAGCCCATGAGATCTCCATTCCTAATTCAGTGCTATTTAGTAAGTTATTTTTTATTTTGGTGCCTGCAGACATGATCAGTCTGGTAGTCAGATAAATAATGTTTTGACAAGTGCTGCAAATGTGTGTTTGCATTGGGAGAACATACATGCATGATCCAACATACAGTAAAAGGTAGAGCTCTGCTGACACCCCAATGGTTGGCTTATCTTTGGGGAAGACAGTAGTAATTAAATGCAAAAGAAATTCCAAATAAACCCTAGCATGTCTGGAACCTCCCACACAGTTCACGTCCATCTATACCAGGAAAGGGACTTTGTGGCCAGCTATACATAATAATACCTTGTACTTACATAGCTGCCACCACATATTTTCTCTCTTCAGGCCAGCATAGTCTGGTTTCCTCAAAGTGTGGGAGAAAACATCTGACCAGCTAGCATCCATTGAATACAACTGGCACACAGTCTAAATTAGGCCAGTTTTGAGGAAATCCAATTGTACAAATATACATTTTCCTAACAAACTCTTTTTGCCAGAACTTTTCCCCATTTTACATTAGACATTTCAGTTACATTGACGTACATCATGCTGTTGCCTTTTTGAGACAAATGTTAGGGTTGGGGCACAAAGCACAAAGGGGATCCTTGGAGGTCTCATGAACAGAACCTCCAAGACATAGGACATCATTTGGCAAATAGCCCACCAATGAATATTTGGTTTGCCCGGTTGCATTTTTTGTAAGTATTTGAATTCCCTTTATGAAACATAATTTAGTTGATTCCATGGGCAGCCTTAACCAGTTGACACTGAAAAAAATTATGTTCTGACAGTTTCCAAGTTCACCTCTGGTTTCTGAAATTATTTGACAAAAGATGACTTGTTAGAACCCATTCTGAGGAGGGAGGCATGTGATAAAGGCAACACAGCAAGAATTTAGTTTATAATGAACCTCCCTGACTATGTGGATACATTTGCATAGTTCTAGACAATTCATCCTTTGTGGCGTGTAGTAGCGTTCCTTCAAGAGATAATTAAAGATGAAATAGAAATAGTTTTACTATGGTAAAATATACAGTAGGTCACTGAAATATTATTAGAACCAAATGAAATGATTGATATTGGCTTGGCTTGTATGAAGGCAGATAAACTTTCCAGAGGTAAAAAAAAAAGAACTCCACTCTTTCAGGGAAGTTTTGAATATTCTCAGAGACAGCCATGAAGTCCTTCTATAGTGTGTTGGGTGGTGACCTGTAGGGCTGAGGTGGAACACGGTTCTTCCTCAAGGCAACTTCCTTGCTGCTAATGACCAAAGCAGAAGGTGGACAGGACTTCGTGCTAGGTGTGAGAGGGGATGGTAGTTTTAGTATTGCAACCGGTTGTCCTAGTTAATAAGAACCACACTTCAGAGACTTAAGCTGGCCCTATGCCTATAGAATTTGATTGAATCTCAATTTTTATAATGTTTGTTTTATTTTCTAATGGATCGTGGTGTCAGATTGATGTTGGTTTTCAACTGTAATGATGGCAAAAAACAGGATGGAACATTTTTCTTGAACAAACTAAATTTTAACTGTGAATGTCGTATTCGTTTGGGAAAAAAATTTTGTACAATAATATAATTAAACCTGCTTACATCTGGGGTTCCATTCAAATAGCAGGCCTAGTTGAAATTTTAAAGGTTTTTAAATAAAAAATTTTTAAATCAGTGATAGCGAGAAAGAATGTTCTGATGATTTTTCAGAATTTTTGTTAAAATATGTCACTGCTTTCTCAGATGTCTGCTGATTGACATTAGCTGTTGAAAAAAAAAAAATAAAATTTGCATATCAGTAATGGGACAATGCAGTTTGCATAGACTGTATGTTTTAGGGAGGGAAGGAGAGTACTGCACTGAATGGAGCAGATACTACTATGTTTTGAGATGCGTGGGTATAGTATATATATATGATAGTAAGCGATGTAGAGGGTAAGGCATGAATGTTTTTTCTATGAAGACCCAGGCTTTCAGGCCTTCATGTCTGTGCCAGTCTAACAGGCTGGTTAGGGGGGTGACAGCCTGGTCATTTAGAATATCTGGGAAGGCCACACTGCCACAATCTTTGGGAAGTGAGAATATCCCAATCTTGGTTCTGAGGTTTTGAGCCCATAAGAATTTGGAAAGAGTGTAATTGACTGACTTCAGGAAAGATATGGGAATATACATATTTAGTGACATTAGTAGGTATAGGAACTTCGGGAGAATTGACATTTTGAGAATGTTACAGCAGCCAAAATCTTGAGAAAAGGCCTGTCCCCCATTTCTGTAAAAGATACCACTATGTTGAAATATTTTGGAAATGATCAGATTCCTTTATCTATACAAACCTAACATTTTTAGGAAATTTCAACAGTAGTTTGAACACGAAATGTAAAGCTGGGAATAGTTTATTATCATCTCCTAACTGCCGGGGACATCTCCCCGAACCCTTGTCCCTCACCACCTCACTCACCCACTAGGCACCCTCCTACTCCCACAAACTGCCGCAACCCCCTCAATCTAATACCTGTCCCCCTGCTCCCCACAACCACCCCTCCATTCTCGTTTGCACTCTTGAACGCCCGATCAGTTTGCAACAAGCTCACCGTCATCCATGACCTCTTTATCTCCCACTCCCTCAACCTCCTAGCGGTCACCGAAACCTGGATCCAAGCCACTAACTCTACCTCCCCTGCGGCACTCTCCTATGGAGGTCTCGTCTGGACCCATTCACCCAGACCGAGCGGTCGTAGAGCTGCTGCGGTCGGCATGCTCTTCTCACCGCTGAGCACCTTCCAGGTCCTACCAAACCCCCCCTCTCTATCCTTCTCCTCCTTTGAGGCCTACTGCATCCGGGTATTCTCTCCCACCCCTCTGAGGATTGCAGTAATCTATCGGTCTCCTGGACCCGTATCCCGCTTCCTTAACGATTTCTCCGCCTGGCTACCCTTCTTTCTCTCCTCTGAGCTACCCACCATCATCCTTGGAGACTTCAATATCCGGTCACCCTCCTCCTCCATCCTACGCTCCCTCACCCACATCTTCAATCTCTCCCTCTCTACTGGCGTATTCCCCTCCCCCCTAAAGCACGCGCATATCACTCCCATACTCAAAAAACCCTCCCTGGACCCCACCGACCTGAAAAACCTTAGACCCATCTCCCTGCTGCCATTTACATCCAAACTTCTCAAGCGCTTAGTCTATAATCGCCTAAGCTCCCACCTCAGTGACAACAGCCTCCTTGATCCCCTACAGTCTGGCTTCCGTCCCCTACACTCCACCGAAACCGCCGTACTCAAAATCACCAACGACCTGCTAACTGCCAAAGCTAATGGCCACTAAGTCCTCCTACTCCTCGACCTCGCCGCGGCCTTCGACACAGTTGACCACCCCCTTCTCCTTTAAAAAAACTATACTCCCTTGGCATCAGAGACTCCGCTCTCTCCTGGCATTCCTCCTATCTATCCCAGCGCTCCTTCAGTGTTACCTATAACGCTGCCACCTCCCCCTCTCTCCCCCTCTCTGTTGGGGTCCCCCAAGGCTCTGTCCTCAGTCCCCTTCTCTTCTCCATCTACACCTCCTCCCTTGGCCAACTGATACACTCCCACGGCTTCAACTACCACCTCTACGCCTATGACATGCAAATGTACCTCTCTACCCCTCGCCTCAACCCTTCAGTCTCCTCACGAATCACCCACCTACTGAACGACATATCAGACTGGATGTCACGCCACTTCCTCAAATTAAACCTTTCCAAAACAGAGCTCCTGGTTTTCCCCCCCAGCCTGCGCCCCCATCCTCTCCATCACGACCAATAACGCCACCATCAAGCAAAGTCCCAGGTGTCACTCTAGACTCCAATCTGTCCTTCCAACCCCATGTCCAATCGCTGGCAAATTCATGCAGGCTCCACCTCCGCAACATCTCCAAAATACGTTCGTTCCTAACCCCAGACACTACTAAACAATTCATTCTCTCCCTTATTATCTCACGACTCGACTACTGCAACTCCCTCCTCACCGGCTTACCTCATCACAGACTATCCCCGCTTCAGTCTATCCTAAACTCAGCGGCCAGACTCATCCACCTTACCAACCGCTCCGTATCTGCCACCCCCCCCTTTGCATTCCCTCCACTGGCTTCCGATTGCACAACGCATAAAATTCAAACTACTAACATTGACGTACAAAGCTATTCATAATACTGCCCCAAACTACCTTACCACCCAACACGTACTCTTCGCTCCTCACAAGACTTCCTACTCTCTAGCTCCCCACAAGACTTCCTACTCTCTAGCTCCCTAGTCTCCTCCTCCCATGCCCGACTCCAGGACTTCTCCAGGACTTCCCCCATCCTCTGGAACTCACTACCCCAATCCATCAGACTATCACCTACCCTCCTCACCTTTAGGCGCACCCTGAAAACCCATCTCTTCAGGGAAGCCTACCCCGCCCTCACCTAACAGCCGATCTCCTCCACTCCTCCTACCACTCCATCCCCCACAGCCACTTCCTCCTGTACCACTACCCCCTCCCTCCTAGATTGTAAGCTCCAAAGAGCAGGGCCCTCGAACTTCTCGTGTATTGTATTGTTACTGTATTGTCTCATGTACTGTCCCCCACTACAATGTACAGCGCTGAGCAAACTTTTTGGCGCTATATAAATACTGTATAATAATAATAATTGAAATTCAACCACCTCTGTGGTTTGCACCTCTCCTATATTATCTGTAGTCAAAGGGTGAGACAGATCTTTCAAGGCTTCCTGCAACAGAATCCTTAGTCACCTCACTGACCCACCCACTGTTAATGAGCCCTTTCCCACTTCTCTCTTCCATTCCCTGAAACATGTTAGAATAAAACCACAGTGCAATGAAGTAGATTGTCTCTCACAACGCATTTTCACTCTCAGTCTCTCAGCCTCATTTTTGGTGTGCATAGAATTACTGGAAAATTAAAGACCAACTTTTAAACATTCCCATAGCAACTTCTGAATGAATCAATGTTGCGTTAGCGTAGAGTGCTGCTTTAAATTATATAATCGCAATATTGCTTTTACTTAAAATGAAAAATTGTAATTGTTTGAAAAGGCTGCTTTTTTCCCCCCTCTTGCACAAATATTATCTGATGGCTGTAAATGTTGTTTGAGAATTTCCTCCTGAGTGGAGAAAATGGCGTTTGTTTGTAGTAATTGCATTTCTGAGCGTTTGTTCTGCCACTTTTCAATATGGGCTAAGTCAATTGGAACTTATGATTTTCATTGCTTTGCAGACGAAAGTGCTATGTAAATTGATCTGGGATGTGTTCAGAGGAAATAGTGCGGAGGTTTGGAAATTGAGAAGGTTATTACTTATTAGTTTACAGTTCATTTAGAATGGCAGCCAAGGGGGAATTGTTCTTGTCACATTGTATTTAATGGGAAATTCCTTTCAAGTGATTTTTCAGTTATTGGTGGATACTGATGGGCTCAATCATCCTTTGGCTTTTTTTAGTTTTGATTAGAGTGTGAAAGGGTTAGAACCTCTGTCTTATATTTATTGTTGTATCTGTCCTTGTTAGGTAGATTGTTTCTTTTAATTTGCACTTGTGACCACTGTCAAGTTTTGCATAGCCATCATTGCCCCTGCTATGTAACTTCACTGCCTTTATCTGTCCATGTGACCACTGTCACCATTATATGAGAAATCCAAAATGTTACAGTTGTCACCAGACACCAGACGAACACTCTAATCTACAGTGGGGCAAAAAAGTATTTAGTCAGCCACCAATTGTGCAAGTTCTCCCACTTAAAAAGATGAGAGAGGCCTGTAATTGGCATCATAGGTAGACCTCAACTATGAGAGACAAAATGAGAAAAAAAAAATCTAGACAATCACATTGGCTGATTTGGAAAGAATTTAATTGCAAATTATGGTGGAAAATAAGTATTTGGTCAATATCAAAAGTTCATCTCAATACTTTGTTATATATCCTTTGTTGGCAATGACAGAGGTCAAACGTTTCCTGTAAGTCTTCACAAGGTTGGCACACACTGTTGCTGGTATGTTGACCCATTCCTCCATGCAGATCTCCTCTAGAGCAGTGATGTTTTGGGGCTGTCGCTGGGCAACATGGACTTTCAACTCCCTCCAAAGGTTTTCTATGGGGTTGAGATCTGGAGATTGGCTAGGCCACTCCAGGACCTTGAAATGCTTCTTATGAAGCCACTCCTTCGTTGCCCAGGCGATATGTTTGGGATCATTGTCATGTTGGAAGACCCAGCCATGTTTCATCTTCAATGCCCTGTATGTGAGACTCCATGCTGGAGCATAAAACGTAATGCATTCATTAATGGTGGGTATGCCTGAAAGCAGCGCAGTTCCTCCTCAAAGATGCAAGGACACACCAGAAGCTCTGTAACGCATAATGGCATCTGAAGGCTGTCCCAAAGCCAATTCCAGAAAGCTAAACAAAAATGGCAACCACCCCAATTTAAAAATACTCTTCCTTTGTTTGTACAATGCTGTACAAGGCAACTTCATTGCTTTCCCAAGGAAACAAAACCGAAAGAAGCCTACAAAAGAAGAAGAGGAGTAATCAAGTTTTCTTCTGGCGGTGTTTATGAAGCATAGCACCAAGCACCTCTGCTATCCGACTTTTTGATTGTGTTATTGTGTTGGGTAGTGTGCCATTCACTGTGGTTCCCTCACACCAACCCCTACTTTAATACATAATACGGTAATGGGGTAGGAGTCAATGGGAAGAACCACAGTGGACAGCCCCGAACTCTGCAAGATAGCAAAATTTCAACATACTGTCCCCCAGGAAGGTGAGTATTCCTCTTCTTTTTTTGCAGGCTACAGTTATTTTGTTCATGAGGAGGAAGCAACAAGGTTACCTTAAGTACAGGTGCACATCTAACAAAACTATTCAATCTCACACTACCTAGCTCCACTCTAGAACCTCCATCACAGCTGCTAACCTACGCCCATTTGTACAGTTGTAAACAACTTTGATGTCTACAGCATCTATGGTCCTAATCCTTTTTAGTGTTGCCTGTACTTGTGCAATGTGTCCTCATAAACTTTACGGCCATCTCCTTAGACTGGTGACCCTCAGGGTATGGTCCTATAGAAGTCTATAATGGCCCACTGTGGCAATGCAGCTAGGGTTATAAAGGATGGCTGCTGGAGAAGCTGTAAACATAAAAGCAGGCCAGGCCTTTGCTCTGCTACTAAGTGGTTATATACATGCGTATGTGTGTGTATGTAATAAATATATATATATATATATATATATATATATATATATATATGTATGTGTTTGTGTGCATTTGGATAGACCATAAATACAAGGTTTCGATTTGTAAATTACAATTGATTGCCCTCCAAACTCATATCTCCAAGTCCCTCAATTCAGGAAACAGTCATAGATGTCAACTGTCCCAGAGTTGCCAGCACAGTCCTGCATCTAGGTGCTTCATTCTGATGATGCTTTGTCCCAGTCTGCATCACAGCCTCACCCATGTTTAAGTTATTCAGCTTAAGGTGGGAGTCAGGGCCCCGAGTGGGCAGTTCCCACATCATTAGGACAGAAATAGGGTATGATATGAGTTTGACCACCCTGAAAACAGATGTGATCTGGGCGGGACTGCCCAGAAAGAGAGTGTGATATGTGGGTCATTGGTGGGGGTGACTGTGTCCTAGGGACTGGGATGAAGATGTGTGCAAGTATGCACAGTGGTACCTAAATTGTCTGACTTGTAGGTCTGAGATGTGGACATCATCTTTACCGTCTATTTGATAGCACATAAACACAGCATTAAAAAGATTCTGTCATCTTGCCCATCCAGGGTAAAGTGAATGGTGTCTTTGGAAAGCCCTACTTCAAACCCCAATACCCTGCCAGTGCTTCCTTGCTGATCCTGCCTGGATTGCTCCCAACATTTAAATATCTAGAGTCCATTTGTGATGAACACTACGGGGAGCAGTAACACCACTTTCTTAGTCATGTGGCAGTGCTCAGGCCCCACAATTGGCTGCTAGATTATGCACTGCCAATGTAGGAAGAAGACACATGCTCCCCCATAACCCAGAAGAACCAGGTGTTGTTCGGTGCCGCAGAGGCAGGAGCAGCAGGGAACATCGACAACGTGAGTATCAGGAGTTCAGGGTAGGGGTATAGGAAGCTTTAGAGAGCCATTTTCACTTTGCCCCAAGGGCAAGGTAACAGTGTTTCTTTAATGTAGATTATTTATTTCAGGTACTTATATAGAGCCATCAATTTACGCAGCTCTTTACATATATATTGCACATTCACATCAATCCCTAACCCTCAAGGGGCGTACAATCTAAGGTCCCTAACTCACATTCATACATGGGACAATTTAGACAGGATCCAATTATCCTACCAGCATGTCTTTGGAGTGTGGGAGGAAACCGGATTACCCAGAGGAAACCCACGCAGGCACAGAGAGAACATGCAAACTCCAAGCAGGAGGTGCCATGGCTGGGATTCGAACCAACGACACTAGTACTGCCAGGCGAAAGTGCTAACCATTTAGCCACTGTGCTGCCCATTAGAAGGATTAGAGACTACGGGTTAATGTTGGTTTGTGATGAAGTGATAATAGGAGGGATGAGGATCGGTTAAGGATATTGGTTGTATATAAAAAGGTTATAGGCTTGAGTAAGATTGTGAAAGTTTACATTTCTTACTGGCTTAGTCTGATTTATTAATGTCCTAAAATTTACTCCTGTAGCACAGTGTCCTCACAGGCTTTTAGAGTTCCCATTTTTGAACGGTGTATATCTACAATGCTTAATGGGAACTGCTACTGGCACTGCTGCCACAGTGTCTCTTAACACACTGTTAACATTAACGCCTCAGCTGCGAGGCCCCATGAAAACTAATGAAGCCTGACGCGTAGGGAGTGAAAGGTCAGCGCCTGAACTTCCGCTGCGCTTGTGCTGTTTTGTTGTATGCCGCAGTGTTAACAAAAGGTGGAAGACTCGTCTTGCTGTGCCCGCCACACATTCTACACAAGAGCCAATTCCCTTCTGCTCTGTATTAACCCTGGGAATAGGTCAGTATTACACCTCAGCGATTCCACATCAGGAGACAGGCGACATTTCATGTTGCTGTAGGGAAAGAGAATAGGGATTTCATATAATTTATTCTGCGTTCCAAACTACCAGGGCTATTTTCACATTACTGACATAGGCTGTGATATACACTATATTGCCAAAAGTATTGGGACGCCTGCCTTTACACGCACATGAACTTTAATGGCATCCCAGTCTTAGTCCGTAGGGTTCAGTATTGAGTTGGCCCACCCTGTGCAGCTATAACAGTTTCAACTCTTCTGGGAAGGCTGTCCACAAGGTTTAGGAGTGTGTCTATGGGAATGTTTAACCCATTTTTCCAGAAGCGCATTTGTGAGGTCAGGCACTGATGTCGGCCTGGCTCGCAGTCTTCGCTCTAACTCATCCCAAAAGGTGTTCTGTCAGTTTGAGGTCAGGATTCTCTGTCGGCCAGTCAAGTTCCTCCTCCCCAAACTCGCTCCTCCATGTCTTTATGGACCTTGCTTTGTGCACTGGTGCACAGTCATGTTGGAACAGGAAGGGGCCATCTCCAAACTGTTCCCACAAAGTTGGGAGCATGAAAATATCTAAAATGATGCCTTAAGAGTTCCTTCACTGGAACTAAGGGGCCAAGTCCAACCCCTGAAAAACAACCCCACACCATAATCCCCCCTCCACCAAACGTTACACTTGGCACAATGCAGTCAGGCAAGTACTGTTCTCTTGGCAACCTCCAAACCCAGACATGTCCATCGGATTGCCAGACAGAGAAGTGTGATTCGTCACTCCAGATAACACGCCTCCAGTGCTCTAGAGTCCAGTGGTGGTGTGCTTTACACCAGTGGTCATTCTCCAGTCTTCGGGTCCCTGGTGCCAGCATGTTTACTAAAGAAAGCTGATTGTGACTCATTGCATCTTCACAGCCAGCTTCCCACTGCACACGTGTAAGCCGTAATGTGCTGTGTGAATGGTGGCAGCCTCCCAGGACCTGTGACGTGTCCCAGAGGATTGTGGGTGGGGGGAGGGGGACAGAACTTCCACTCCAATCACCTAGGTGGTCGGAGCTGAACTGGGATTGGGTACCTGCTACAACTAGGTACCTGCCCCCCTCCTCAATAAAAAAACAAACCTCCAAAAGTGGGAGAGTAGGGGTGGGTGTTAAAGTGGAACTTCCCCTTTTAGGGTGAAGTTCTGCTTTAAAAAAAGACTCAACAGTGGGGGAAGGGGGCAAACCACTAAAGTGCAGGTGCCTACCTGCAACATCCACCTAAACTGGTCTTTCTCAATCTTTTTACCCTAGAGGAACCCTTGTAATAATTTTCAGCTCTCAGAAAACCCTTGCTAAAAATTATATTATTATAAAGCTTAACAGGTTCGTAGGAGATGTAGTAATAATAATAAAGAATAGAATATGGCATACCTAGAGTAATTGACACTCATGGTGGATCATTATAACATGGAAATGCTCTGAATTCAAATAAGGAATAATTTTCAATTATAACCACAAAATAATTATTGAGAAGAAAGCCCCTACCTTATCTAAAAAGATAATTGATGACATGCCACTGACTGCCAAGTGATGTTGGCCCCAGAACTATGCAAGGGAGGGAGGTCAGTCTACCACAGCTTAAGGAACAATCTGTTGAGGAACCCTCAGGTTTCATGGAATGCTGGCTGAGAATAGCGACCTAACCCATTCTGTCATGGCCGAATCGCACATCACTTTTAAGACTAATACACACCTGTCAAATGTTGGGCTGCATCGGCCGGTTCAGTGGAAACCATCTGACATTCAGCCGGGTGCAACAGAAGCCGGATGTTTGGCAGACATCTGTCGAAGAGACACTACTGAAAAAGGTCTGCCAGTCGGCTACTGATCATCGCTCTCAGCCAATGAGCCCCCCGTCAGAACACAATAGAAGAGCTGGGAAGATCACTGTACTAACATTGGATAGTTAGTATAGGGGCTCCTCCTGAGCTGTCAGGATTTTTTTTGTTCAGCCTGCTGGGTTGAACAAAAAAACTAGTAGCGTGTACTAGGCTTGGGAGGCCAAGCTTTATAACTTCCTGATAGCTTGCTTGCACCTTCCTGCCTCCTGCTTTTTGACCTCCTGCTGTTGACCAGTGAGGCTGTCTATCAACGTGATGGGACATTAGGGACATGTAAGGCTTATCAGCAAGCTCTGACACTACAGAAATGTCTAGGAACTGTGCCTGGCAGTCATATACTTACTAAAGATCATGATATATTGCAAATGATGATAATCCATTTAAAAAAAACTTTCAGCTCTCCCACCCAACTCCCCGGAAATAAAATGAACCTATGAGAAGGCAAGGTTATGGTTTCCTCTGTTGTCTCCAATAACAACTGGTATCCCAGTTTATACTGCGTGACCTAGTGAGAAATTAATGTTAAACACAGCAAATCTTTCTAAAGCCTCATTCACACCTGAGCATTTTATAGCTCAAAAATGCTCAAAGAGAAAAAAATCTATTATTCTGTATGGTAGTGGTTCACATGTCCACTTCAGAACACCTGAAGCTCAAAAAAGTTGTGGAGCTACTTGTGTTGCTTGATTCAGGCATTTTTGAAGCAGCTGAAACACATAGCAACATATGATGTAACATGTATCATGCTCACCCTCATAAATGTGAGTTATCAGTGCATACAAATGAAGTAAATATAGATGCCGTGCTCTATCAAGACCTATTACCTGTATATAGCATAAAAACTGTATTTGCATTAAATCTCTAATAGCTGCATGATCTCTTATGTGTAACCATACATGATTGTAATGCCAATCAATACCCAGACATGTGTTGATAATAATGAATAATTGAAAAAGAAAAATATATAACAAAGTTGGTGATAAAAAAAACAAAAAAACAAAAATTAAAGTCTGTGCAAAATTATTCAATTTGGGGAGGGGCAGTGACATCACCACGCATCTATATTTTCTTCATTTGTACGCTACAATGTGTTTATTGGTTTTCCATCTGCATTGCTGCCATGAATGGTCAGATGAGCTGTAATGTGGAGAGATTTCAACTTATTTTAAGCGCTTATGACCATTTACCCATAATGGTCCATATTGTGGGGTAAGAGGCTGAATATCTTACTTGGTATGAAGTGTCAACACATTGGTGATATGCACTGGTTGGTGAAGAAGACACCTTTACATGTTGAATTTATTTAACAAGCCTTGCTGATCATTGTTTTATACATGGTCCATATTATTTGGTAGGAGGCTATCGTTTCACTTATGTCAGCACTTACGGGCAGCACAGTGGCTAAATGGTTAGCACTTCCGCCTGGTTCAAATCCCAACCACGACACCACCTGCCTGGAGTTTGCATGTTCTCCCTGTGCCTGCGTGGGTTTCCTCCGGGTACTCCGGTTTCCTCCCACACCCCAAAGACATGCTGGGAGGTTAATTGGCTCCTGTCTAAATTGGCCCTAGTATGTATGAATGTAAGTTAGGGACCTTAGATTGTACACCCCTTGAGGGTTAGGGACTGATGTGAATGTACAATATATATGTATAGCGCTGTGTAAATTGACGGCGCTATACAAGTACCTGACATAAATAAATAATGTCAGCACGGAGCTCTACTTTTGCTTGCAGTGGATGGTGATCTGCACATTGGATGGTGAACTTTTTCCGTTCTCTTATACCTCTTATGTTATGAAATGGGATTTTTTAAATAATATTTATTGAGAACTTTATGAATTGTTATACCAGGGTTCCGTGGAACCATAGGATTCCTCCAGAGGTTGCTAGGGGTTTCTTGAGCAATAAGCAATTTTTGCCTCTCGGGAAAGTTCCTACTGACACCATTGATCTTTTTTTAGCTATCTGTAAGGGGGAAATTCTTCCCAATGACCACAGTTACCTCTGCCTATCACACTAATGTATCATGAATTATAGATATAGTCATTTTTAGCAGAGGTTCCCTGAGATCGGAAAGTTATGTCAAGGATTTCTCTGCGTTGAAAAGGTTGAGAAAGTCTATGGTACACTTTACACATTTTTGGAGGATATTAGTTATATATTTTTTATCGTGAAATATTGATTAGTTTTTATTTATCTCTCCATATATGTAATTTGTTGAGTGATTTAGTGTTACACTGTATATCTAATTGGATTGTATATTCAGAGTCACAAATTGTGTGTAAGCTGCTTTATATAGACTTAATTTTACCCCAGTGTTGAATTATTCTGTTTTTAAATATATTGCAGGTTAGCATTCTCTTTTAATATGTACGTTTGCTGGCAGGTTTTATTCTGACTTGTGTTCCCCTTTAAATGTATGGAAAATGATATAGTAATAGCTTTTCTAATACGTGATTTCTTTTTGCTTTTTCAGGATCCTTACCCTACGAATATAAGATAGTGATTGCAGGGAATCATGAACTGACTTTTGATAAAGAATTCATGGCGGATCTTGTTAAACAGGATTACTACCGCTTCCCCTCGGTTTCCAAATTGAAACCTGAAGACTTTGATAATGTGCAATCACTCCTTACTAACAGTATTTACTTGCAAGATTCAGAGGTCACTGTGAAAGGATTCAGAATATACGGCGCTCCATGGTGAGTAAATACTTGATGATTTGACTTTTTATTCTTTTGCCTTAGTTTTTTTTAATCTGTAATGGAGAGAATATTTTACATTTCATTACTCAGCATGTTTAGTGTGCCACACAGCTACCGAATTCAAGGGTTCTCTCACAGTGACAAAGTATATCGTATTGTAAGTTTGTACATTCATGAAGCATTTTCTTATTATATTTGCAATAAATGGAGATATATATCAGGAGTCTCCAAACCTTTCAAACAAAGGGCCAGTTTATTGTCCTTCAGACTTTAGAGGGGACAGATTGTGGCCAGTGGGAGTAGAAAATGCCCTGGACCCAGCATCAGTAAGAAAAAACCTTGCCTAGGGTTGGCAGTGTCAGGGACCGCTGCGGCTCCGTCCCCGGCGCATGCGCACTAGCGGCGGCTCACGCCGGGACACAGGCACCAGATCCTGGCAGGCTGCGGCTGACAGGAGGCCGCGCATGCGCAGTAGGAGCCGCGGGCGCGCCTCGGGCGGCCAATGACAGCCCGGGGGCGCGTCCTGGGCGGCCAATGACAGTGCAGGGCGAGATATTTAAAGATGCCCTGCACTGTCACAAATCGCCGCAAGGTCTGATCTGTTACCTGTAGTTACCTATGCCCTGTGATTAAAGACCCGGATTGTTTGACCTTCTGCCTGCTCCAGCCCTGACCCGGATTACCTGACTACGCTGCTATCTCCTGTGTTTGACCCGGATTGCCCCTGACTACGCTGCCTTCTCCTGTCCCGACCCCCGGCTGATTTGACCATTCTGTGGACTGACTCCGTTAACTGACCCTGCGTGTTACCTGACCACTCTCTGCCTGTCGTCTCTGTACCTCGCCATTTCCCACGGTGACAACCGCCGGTTTATCCTGCCTGGTCCTGCCGGCCTCCTCACATCTGGCTCTATTCTGTCCTACTCTCATCCCCGGAGGCTCCCTCTGCCACTGGTGGTATTGCTCGGAGGTCGTGACCTGGTCCTGGTTCTGCTCCAAGTCCATCCCCACCATCAGGGGCCCTGGTGAAAACGCAGACCGGGACTTAGACTCCACGCTCCGGGTGATTCCGCCTAGTGGGCTGCCAGAGGTACCACCTGGCGGATCCGTAACAGGCAGTCAGTTACATTGCGTCATTAGGAGAATAATGTCCTATTATTGCTATTACTGGGAGGAACAGTACCCCACCATTGCTATCAGTGGGAGGATTAGTGCCCCACCATTGGTATCAGTGGGAGGATTAGTGCCCCACCATTGGTATCAGTGGAAGAAAGTGCCTTATCGTTGGTGTCAGTAGAAGGATTAGTATCCTATTATTGATATTAGTGGGAGGAAAAGTGTCCTCCTATCATTGATATTGGTGGGAGCGATAGTGCCCCATCATTAGTGTCAATGGCAGGAATTATGCCCCACTGTTGGTGTCAGTGGGAGGAATAGTGCCCCAAGGGTAACAAAGGGCCACCGTTTGGAGACCACTGCTCTAAATTGTTAAGTTCTGCTTTTTCCCTGTGAGGAGTACACCTAATGCTACAGCATGCAAAGAAATTTTAGACAATTGTTCTGTTCCAATCCTGTGGCAAAATTTTAGCATGACTGTGCCCACTGTACACAAAGCCACCTCCACAAAGACTTGATTTGATGAGTTTGGTGTGGAGAAACTGCAGTGGCCTGACCTCAACCCTACAACTTTGTGGCATTGGCGCAGTAAAGGCTTCTTTCTGCCAACTCGAACATGCAGCTAATTTTTGTTCAAGTATTGTGCTCCTTAAAAACAACCAAATTATCTTTTTCCAGAGCAGCCTGTATTTCTCCTGATGTTACCTGTCTTTTATCCCAAACAATTGTTTTGCAGTTGTCGCTGCAATATTTCTTGATCTTCCTGACCTTGACTTGGTATCAAGAGATCTCCAGATTTTCCACTTCTTAATAAATGATTGAACAGTACTAACTGGCATATTCAAGGTATTAGATAACTTTTTATATCCTTTTCAATCTTTATAAAGTCCCATTACTTTGTTATGCAGATCTTTTAACAGTTCTTTTCTGATCCCATGCTTCAGCATCTAACCCGCTCAGTGCTTCCATGAGAGAGATAACAAACTCACTGACACAGACACTAATTGCAATTCAAACAGTCACAGATGTGAGAAGCTAACCTTTAATTGCCATTTTAACCCGCGTATGTCTGTACCAAGGCCAAACATTCCAGGGTATGTGAGCTTTTTTGATCAGGGCCATTTCTATGATTTCTTTTATCATTATGATTTAAAAAAGGAGCCAAACAACTATGTGATAATAAATGTCACTATCCTTAATTAAAAGACAGTTTTTTGGCATGATCAGTCATATGTTCAATAACAATGCCAACATTTCACGATTTATGCCAGGGTAGACAAACTTTTGAGCACAACTGTATATAATAAATCTGTGTACTATAAATACAAAATCAGACATTTTCCTGGGAAACTGTATATGCCTTCATAACCTTTAATACTGTATCTCGTGACACGGCAAATAAATTGGCAACTTCAGTCACAGAGGCACCAGCTAAGCGGGCACCAAGAATTTGCCCTCTTTGAAGCTCAGTAAGCTCTGATATGACTTCCGTATTACTAGCAGCGCACGCAGTGAATGACAAAGGTGAGGATTCCCACCTGTTAGCTAGGTGTCTCATCACACAGCGGAAGTAAAAGAATGTTACATTGCTTCTGCTTTCAATGCAAACATTGTCACTTTCACACCTGCAAATCATGTAGTGTTTTAATTTTTTTTTTGTCCAACCCCTGTATATACCAAAGTGTTAGAAGGTACATCCACTAGCCAAATCAGCTATTTTCTTTTTGTAGCATTGATTGAGTGGCATGTCCATACAAGATAGAAAAAGAAGGCAAATTAGACGTGTCATGGGGCATTCCCTTGAGTTGTATTGGAGTTGGGTAGGTACAATGGCTTGTAGGCTGAAAGCGGCCATTTATTTGCTTTTATCTGGTACTTGGGGCACTTTTCTTCTCTGGATATAAGGAACTATTCCTCCCATTGACACCAAAGATGAGGCTTTTTTTTTTTTTTCCCACTTACACCACCAGTGAGGTAATTTTCCTCCCACTGTCGCCAATGATGGGGCACTACACCTTGCAATATGACCAATCTTGGGTTACCATTCCTCCTTCTACTGACCACAGACACAATGTAATTTAATTTCTCCTGCTGACCACCAAGCCTTAGACATTGTTTATTCCCACCGATGCTGGGACAATTTCTGCTCCCGCTGACTAAAGTCCGACCCCCCTAAACACTGAAGGACAGTAAACTGACCCTTTGCTTAGAAGATTTGGAGAACCCTACTCTACACAGTACCATGTTAATATGTTTTATCCAGGAGACTAATGTTGGGTGATCAGGTATAACCACTGGTCTCCATACCAGTCTCTATGCCAAAAAACAAAAGTGTGACAGCTAGTATTGGCACATATGGCTGATATTCTTCCTCATAGAATCAAAAAACACATTTTGGGATCAAAAGGAACATTTATATGCAACACATTAGAAATAAAATTTCTTACCTCTGTCCAATATTGAGTTTCTTTGGGACACCTCCATAGCTTATGAGTTAGAGCTCCGAAATCCCACTCAAATTTTGGACCATTCAAAGTGTCCCGTCTACCCCATTGAAACAACTTTATGGGTGTCCAGTAAGCATGATGTAAAATAAATAATGATTCATCTTTGTGAAGGGGTTATTGATACTTGAGGTAAGTGAGGAGGAAGAGACAAAGCAGCCTCCCTCTGGGTGGATAGACTCTAATGCACTTTCTTTTTCTTTTCCTGTACTCATTTGCCACTAATTTAATAATATTTAATCTGATGTTCTTACTTTTTTCAATGTTAATAACTCTTAAAAAATTTTTTTACAAATAATTTATTGTATGGTGTTAATCCTGATGTAGTTAATGCTTCATGGTTTTGGTTATATAAGGGGCAAATTGATATTTTATTCCAAGCATTGTGAATTGCTGCCATATATTCGTGAGAACCAGCTGAATCACAGAATCGGAATACAGACATCCTACACGAAAGGTTACTACCTTTTAGCTCCGTGCGTTTGCACTGAAATGTTTTTTATTGTCTATTAGGTTGTATTTTATTGAGCAAAATATTTTTTGTGTTGGCTGTTGGCTTTTATCAGCTCTTTCATGATGCAGTATGTGTTCACTTCAAAGCTCCCGTATTGATCTTTGTGGTCTCTGCAAGAAATGTTTGCATGTTTAGAATGTATTAATGTCTTCTAGTAACAGACAGCTAAAGTTCCAGGCTTGAATGTATGTGTAAGTTTATTTTTTTAACTCTATTTGACTTTTTTAAAGGTTTTTCCTCTTTTCAGACAAGTGTTTCATCATGAATGACTAAAGCCACCCATAGAAACGCATTAGCTCTTGTTGACTTGTTGCACCTGCAATAATCAAAGACCGTCAAGATTTCTTTTGCCAGCCATTTACTAAGTAGTGAAGCATAAGATGTACTGGAAAGCTTTAGGTGTTAGAAATATTTGGCTACATATACAAGTATATGGTACCTTTTGGTGCCTTATGTTTAGGGCGTTCTGTTAGAGAATTTACTTGGCAGTATTGGTTTAATTCATAGTGAAGTCACCAAATATTTTCATAATCATTCCTCCACTTTCCTGTTATAGCAGTTAGGCATCATATGTAAATATGTGTCAAGAAGACTGTGCAAGCCCTCCCTCCCAGACCTCCTGTTTGCACCTTCATAGTTCCAACACTAAGGTTGGCCATAGTGCCCTCTTCTTTTTTTCGACCAGCTAGAGGGCTGATCAAAAAAAAAATAAACTGGTTCCACCATCCACACATGTGGAGTCCTCCCTGTTGTACTATTGTATTCTGACAGTGGTTCTCCTCTGCTGCCAGTATATACTGATCAGTGGTTTCAGCCAAACAATAAAACATTTCCAACAGTCCCAGTGGAACCAGCCATAGGTGGATCAAAATTCTGCCAAGAAGTGCAGGATGTAAAAAAACAATTATCCATACTCACCTAGGTGAATGTAGCATTGGTCAGAGATGTCCCCTGCTGCCTCTAAGAATGAGAACTGAGCGATCATAGACTGATTGCTCAGTTCACTTTTTTCAGTGAACTGTCAATCATTGGCTCTCTGCTCTGCCCCTCCAGCACTCACTGGAGTGCCGGGCTGTGGAGGGGGTGGTAGCAGCTGGCTTAGCTTTTCAGGGGCTTATTCTAGAGGCTGAGCCAGCTGCCGGTCCAGGCATCTGGGTGATACTGACTTTGAAAGTCTGCATCTCTTTAAAATCTGGACTGGCTCAGTGGCGTTTGCTGTCAGTGAATTGTAGCCTTCTGTCGGCTGAAAATAGGTCACAGGAGTGCAGATTGAATTGCACTTATGTGATCCATAGGAGAAGTAGAGCCAAAAGAGCTTTGACCCTTCATCTTCTTTAACCCCTTGGCGCCGGCGCCTCCAAGACCTTTAAGGGTTTCAGAAGCCGGGAGGCGGGCTGGGGTTTTAGGGTTGTGTGACCGCCGCGATTATCTGTCACGGCGGTCACATGATCGGGAAAGGTCCCGATCAAAAGAGGAGATCAGGACCTTTCCGTGAGTACCGGGCATGTGTGCTGGGAGCACGCAGGGCATGCGCTCTCAGCACATATGTTTTTCATAATTGCACGCAAATGTGCGGCCGTTCGGCGTCAAGGCCCAGACATTGGGAGGCCACACATTTGCGTGCGCCCGGTGCCAAAAGGTTAAGAAACTTCCCTTTTACCCTTTTAGTAAATCCCAAGCTCTCCTTCCCCTCTCCCTTCTAACATTAATGCCTGTAACCAAAGGAAGCTGAGGCAGAGAAGAGAGACGGTGACTGACAGTCACTGACTCTCTGCTCATGAAAGGCTGAGAACTGAGCGATCAGCGATCTTTAATTGCTTAGTTCTCAGTCTTAGAGCTGGTGGGGGACAGATTCAGCATCAGACTGATGCGGTATCTACTTCGGTGTGTCTTAATGTTTGTTTTGTTACAAACTCATACCTCCTTTGAGAGCATAGTGTCACTTTAAGGCCTAGCTGCTCCATTTAACTATACCGTTTGGCCTTCTGCATGAAATATGCATCTCATCATAGTCTGAGACCGGTTCTCCGGTATGTTGTATTGGTGAGTACAGTGCTTCCAGAATTTTATATGGAGGTTTTACAACTTGAGGCATCTTATTATGGAAAGGCTTTAGAGCTTTTGTTTCTACCGAACCAAGCTACCCAAGTATTTCCTAGATATTTATTCTTCAAGTTGGTCTTCTTGGCATTTCCCCATGGGAACATAATAAATGTGTACAAAGTGGGTTTAATTATAGGAAAGTGCAGAAATTGTACAGAGAGTTGTCACTGTGACCAAATTGCTTTTTTTTAAATGTCATGTTACTTTCTGGGTATGCAGCCAAGTATGCAAATCTTGTAAGGGCTCGATGGCAGATACACCTGCCCTGGAGATACACTGGGCTTTGCCCTGAAATGTTTCTATAATTGAAAGGCTGTTGTAATGTAGTGTGAATAGCTTAATTGGAGGTACATGGTGACACAATGCAAAGAGAAAAGGTGTTCAGTAACTGGTGACATAAATATAAATAAACAGCGCAACTTTAGATAATTAATCAATATAATAAATCATTAAAATAAGTGCATAAATTATTCGTGTTTCCCCTTAATAATAAACAAAAACACCCAAAAGTCCATGTGCTGAAGACATAATTAAATTGTAAAAGTAAAAAAATAAAAAAATGAAAGTGCCAACTCCTTTTCTTCAAAAAATATTTTCACCTTCCACCAGTGCACACACCAACATTGAATACACTCACCAGAACTTGGTGAGTAAAAGACCTTTTAAGGAATTTTAGGGATCCTAAGCCCTCTTTGGTGCCACGCTAGGGAAAATCTTCACCCTCCGAATAGACTCCACCATCCAACCAAAAGAAAAAAAAACTCACATAGCATAATATTGTCACACCATAGTAACTTATTCCAAATAGAGATTAAGGCCACTCACATGTTAATCACTTGCTAAAGGCATGTTTAATATGTATAACAGGCTTCAGTTCCAGCAGATATACAACCTTTTCCTTCCAGGACTCTCACATCCACAATGGAACAAGGACAAAACTCCTCTTAGACCAAACAATGAACCAAAATGGCCGCTGGAACGCACCGCTCCGCGTGCGTTCCACTCACCGGAAATGACGTCAGGCGCATAGAGTGTGGACCGGAAATGCGTCAACGTGTTTCGCCCCTCCCATAGGGCGTTATCAAGACCTAGATCTGGTCTTGATAACGCCCTATGGGAGGGGCGAAACGCGTTGACGCATTTCCGGTCCACACTCTATGCGCCTGACGTCATTTCCGGTGAGTGGAACGCACGCGGAGCGGTGCGTTCCAGCGGCCATTTTGGTTCATTGTTTGGTCTAAGAGGAGTTTTGTCCTTGTTCCATTGTGGATGTGAGAGTCCTGGAAGGAAAAGGTTGTATATCTGCTGGAACTGAAGCCTGTTATACATAATAAACATGCCTTTAGCAAGTGATTAACATGTGAGTGGCCTTAATCTCTATTTGGAATAAGTTACTATGGTGTGACAATATTATGCTATGTGAGTTTTTTTTTTTCTTTTGGTTGGATGGTGGAGTCTATTCGGAGGGTGAAGATTTTCCCTAGCGTGGCACCAAAGAGGGCTTAGGATCCCTAAAATTCCTTAAAAGGTCTTTTACTCACCAAGTTCTGGTGAGTGTATTCAATGTTGGTGTGTGCACTGGTGGAAGGTGAAAATATTTTTTGAAGAAAAGAAGTTGGCACTTTCATTTTTTTATTTTTTTACTTTTACAATTTAATTATGTCTTCAGCACATGGACTTTTGGGTGTTTTTGTTTATTATTAAGGGGAAACACGAATAATTTATGCACTTATTTTAATGATTTATTATATTGATTAATTATCTAAATTTGCGCTGTTTATTTATATTTATATTGTTTGTGTTTTCACGATTGGCACAGCAGCATTTTTAGAGTGTTATTTGGAAAGTTTTGGCGCAGGAATAAGTTTTTTTGTTTAAGTAACTGGTGACAGCCAATCAGAATTTTTCTTTCAGTAGCACAGCATGTAAAGTATCTGCAGTATCACAGTGAAAAAAAAAGCAATAAAAAACAACAAACAAAAATTCGCAGCTCACTTACCAGCCAGCCTGCAACAAACCGAATTACCCTGTCCAACAGTTCACATTAAAACAATGGTGTAACGGAACCGGACCCCGACTGCACTTGGGTATTTCCGTTAGACTCTCTCTTCCCTGTCTGAACACTGACCACAGACCTCACCGCTGACCAAACAAGACTAGAGATCACCAGACTTGAAGGAAACCAGGAAATACTCCTTTATTTTAACACAGACACAAGATATAAACATTCAAGGGAACGACCCACCTCCCTGCATGTGGACACAGGGCGGGGCAAACCAAATCTAGCAACCAGAGACACATCAGCAGACACCCCCCACCAAGCCAGTACACAAACACATACATCCCATAATAGTTTGCTCCCAAGCAAGAGACACAATAGAACAATGGGAGGCACCACATGGCAGTAAACAATTAACAACCCCCACACCCCACCTATACATGTCTACACAATATCAGGACATTCCACCCTGTACCTCTAACAGGCACAGGGTGACTTACACATAGGAGGGATATGGGGAGCTGAGGCAGGGGTCTCCCCACCCCTCTAATGTGAGCTGTGTTCCATGGGCCCCCAACCCAAAATGACTCCCGTCACAAATGAGTTTAGTTTGCACAAATTTGAAAATATATGCATTAGCTGCAGAGGCCACAGCACAGCACCCCATTGTACTGCAGTCCTAACTATGTAAATTTTCAGAGTCTCTAAAGTTGGAACACATATAAAATAATGGATAGATAAAGTGCAGGTATGCCTGGAGGGAGCCCACCCCTCTTTAAAGGTATAGGGAACCAATTCACCAACAGTACAAACGAATGGCAACCACCACTGGGGTGTCATGACATGGCCTCTGCCGCTTATGATAAAGTGTATCTATGATCATATTGTAAATTCCTATATTCATTTTCACATTGTATTTCAGTTATTTCTAGACTACTACTATTCTGAACGATTTTAAAATTGTGTTAACTGCAGATTCCCACACATTTACTTCCTTGAATTTTGTGACACACATTCAGTATGCCCTGTCAGTAGGCACTGCTGTGTCACACATTTCACAGAGCCAGCCTTCTGAACCACGGGGTGCTGAGAGGAGGAGTGTCAGGAGGCGGAGGCAGTACAGGAATCACTGCTTGCAGGCAGCAATTAACCATGGGATATGTAGTCCTTCGAAATTAAACATAAACAGCAGAGAAGAAGCTGCAAAGCATGCAGGGAATCCGGGAAGTTGTGGAAAGGGATGCCCATCAAACAGGCAGAACTCAGCATAAAAGGAGATTTTATCAAGTAATCTTACATTGGATTGTCAAATATAACTATTGTTTGTATTGCTGTTACAGTGTTGATGTTATAAAATGAAGGCCTATGTTGTGACCATAGGTTTCTATTAACCCCTTGACACCGATGTCACAGAAATGTGTGGCCTCACAGAACTGGGCTTTTTTCCGTAGGGTCGCATATTTGCTGCTGCATGGTGCGTTCCCAGCACAAAGACTGGATGGCTACAGTGCGGTTGTGGAATCCTGGTACGCCGCCGGTGGTCGGTATGTCCTACGGACACAACTGATCACAGGTATGGTAAACGACTAATCACGGCTGCCTTTTCCCACGTGATCAGCTGTGTCCAATGACAAAGCAGATCACCGGGCAAATACAGTTGCCGGTTATTGGCTGCACTTTCCTCATGCTGTCACAGCGTGAGGAAAGTACTGCCAAGAACCGGCAGTTGCCAGCGAAGGGATCGGCACTGATCATCAGGGTATTGATGATCAGTGCCCAGCAGTGCCTCCCACCTGTACCACCCACCTGTGCCCACCAGTGCCACCCACCTGTGCCCATAAGTGCCACCCACCTGTGCCCACCAGTGCCACCCACCTGTGCCCTGCAGTGCCACCCATCAGTGCTGCCCACC
Organism: Staurois parvus; assembly: GCF_062004578.1. Classification (NCBI taxonomy): domain Eukaryota; kingdom Metazoa; phylum Chordata; class Amphibia; order Anura; family Ranidae; genus Staurois; species Staurois parvus. The sequence continues at coordinate 2,648,748 of NW_028317934.1, forward strand.
AGTGCCGTCGAGCAGTGCTGCCCATCAGTGCCATCTATCAGTGCACCATCATCAGTGCCAGCTCATCTGTGCTGCCTATCAGTGCCTCCAATCAGTGCCAATCAGTGCTGCCTATCCGTGCCCATCAGTGCAGCCTCATGAACGCACATCAGTGAAGGTGAAAAATTTACTGTTTGCAAAATTTTATAAAAATGTTTTTCAAATTTTTTTGCTTTTTTTTTGTTTATAGCCTAAAAAATAAAACACCCAGCATTGATTAAATACCACCAAAACAAAGCTCTATTTGCGCAAAGCGAATGATAAAAATTTCATATGGGTATCATGTTGCATAACCACGCAATTGTCATTCAAAGTGCTGTAAACCCTAGAGATGGTTGTGCGTGAAAATCCCAGTAGATCTGTTTTTGAAATACTCAGACCAACCCGTTTAGCACCAACAACCATGCCACATTCAAAGTCACTTAAATCCTCTTTCTTCCCCATTCTGATGATCGGTTTGATCTTCAGCAAGTTGTCCTCACCACGTGTAGATGCCTAAATGCATAAAGTTGCTGTCATGTGATCGGCTGATTAGCAATTTGAGTTACCAAGCAGTTGAACAGATGTGCCTAATAAAGAGGCCGATGAGTGTATATATGGCTCATTTTATGCATCTTTAATGTAATTAAATTTTAAATACTACTATAGAATCCTATTAAAACAGTTCTAGACCAATAGGACTGCCACTCATTGTTTCAGCTTCTTTGATCATTCTCAGTGCTTCCCGAGATTTGAAGGAACTTGTCCCAGATATTTGGATGTTGGTGCAAATAAAAAAAGTATCACAGAAAGTACACATGTGCACTAATACGGCTACAATCTCTTCAAGCAGATCAAAATCAGACACATTGAGTGTGGTTGTCATGATTCTGTGTATTGTGGATCACTTCTCTGTCACTCGCAGGTTGGCAGTGCGCACATCTCCTTGAAATATTGGCATATACAATCCAAATGCTTTTAAGGCATTTCAGCGTAATTCTTAAATAGCTCATCGAAGTCGTTGAAGACTGGGGCAAGCATAATGGCTTTTGGTAATTCAACATACATTTTGCTGTGTGAGTGAGAGGCTAAAAGCCCTCTGAGTGCTCTGGAATGTTAGTTTTTCACATTGCGAATCCCTCTGATGGAAACTCCTCTGTGAGCTTTGCCGTAGAGCGGTGTAGCTATATCAGGTTAAGTTGGGTACTAGCTGTAGTGCTTAAAGTAACAGAAGATGGTTGTGAGCACACTTAAAAGTACAAATAGCTGCTGAGCACTAAAGGTAACCAATAAACCTCAAACAGACCAGATAAAATAAAGTGCAGCGCTAAAACTAGGTACACAAAAGCAACAAGATCAATCAAATATTAAAATATATTGTCAGGAATGGACTCGCCAATGGTGGTGGAACTCACCTGCCTTGTGGGCTGCAGTACCAGGGCTGGCCAGCGGGTGCTCTCAGCAACCAGAAGCTCACTCCTGCAGTCAGCCATCACCTGAGGCTGATTGCAGGAGGTGTATTTAAGGAATGGCCAGACCTGCAGTCAGGGCCTTGGTGTTTGTTTCCCATGTCCCCTGTTTCCTGTATCCTGTCTCCTGCCTGCTCGACTCTCCTCCATGATTCTGACTCTGATAGAACTCCACCTGCACTGACCCCGGCTATTCCTGACCATTCTTCTGCCTGCTCCCGTTGTACCTTCCTGCCTGATTGTTCCTGAGCTGGCCTGCCTGACCACTCCACCTCTCCAGCCCTGACTGCACGTGTACCTATTTGATTTAGGGTTTGTTTTGTTTTGCACTATGTTTGTTTATTTTGTGCAGCTCATAATAAATATTATTATTATTTTATCATTTCTGAAGCCTGCTGTTTCCCTGTGTCAGTCCACACATCTCTGGTCATACCTGGATCCCTGACATATATATAGTTCATAAGTGACTGTTAGTGCAAAAAAGGAATCCTGTGATCCTCCAAGATTCAGTGCTTGTGCAATCAGGTGTGGGAGAAATGCGCACTCACCGGAACGTATAATATAATGCGCATTGATTTATAAAATCCTGATGTCATCAAGGTCATCCAAATCTGGGCAGGAATAGGGTTAAATGGCTGTATGTAATGGGACTAACCATTCTGATTCAAAGCATGAGGAGGCGGTACGGGGGCCCATGGCAGATTACGGGCCTGGCAGCAGCAATGGGAGGCCCGTAATCTGCCAGCACCCTATGACGTGTCGTCACGGAGCTTGCACGAAACGCATAGGAGGAGCCAGTAACGCCGTGACGACACGCCACCGGAGCAGCCTGGAGCTCCGGTGGCCATCTTTGAATCAGGACGGTTAGTCTCATTACATACAGTCATTTACTCGGATGCATACCACTTTACCTGGATACCTGTCATCATTACTTGGATGCTTTTATCATTAATAAACATGTTTTACTACACTATGGGGAGTTTTCTGTTTTAACTCCCCTGGGGAGTATTAATTTACAGATAACCCAGTATCCAGTCTCCAGAGAGGGAGCCCCTGTACACCTGGTGAGCTGACCTGTCCATCCCTTAAAGGGATCTCTGGCATCTTTTGGGTTTACTTCAGAAGCCCTAGGATCCACACCTATCCAGTGAGGGATTTAACCCTATTCCTGCCCAGATTTGGATGACATTGATGACATCAGGATTTTATAAATCAATGCGCATTATATTATACGTTCCGGTGAGTGCGCATTTCTCCCACACCTGATTGCACAAGCACTGAATCTTAGAGGATCGCAGGATTCCTTTTTTCCACTAACAGTCACTTATGAACTATATATATTTTAATTTATTTATTTTAATATTTGATCTTGTTGCTTTTGTGTACCTAGTTTTAGCGCTGCACTTTATTTTATCTTGAGTGTTTAAAGTAAACCAGAGCTAACTGTAGAAAATGCAAACCCACCGTGACGGTGTATGAGTGGCACACTGCATTGCTTCCTCTTAGGCCTTTTGCACACTGCTCCCTAAAAATGCAGCATTTTTAGGCATACACGCATTTTTACATTTTTTTTTTAATGTTTACTGATGTAAATGCAAAAATTTTTTTACAGATGTAGATTAGATGCAGACCATTTTAATTTTTTTTTTTTTTTTACAGATGTAGATGCATACCATTTTTATTTATTTATTTTTTTACTGGTGTAAATGCAAACTATTTTTTTACAGATATAAATACAGACCATTTTTATTTTATGTTTTTTTTTTACTGGTGTAAATGCATCATCGCGATCCTGTTCTGGATACAGCGGAACCCCGATCGCTCTACAGGACCTCTGTGTGAGGTCCCGATCATGTGATCACTGATTGGCTAATCAGTGTTCACATGAATAGTAGTAAGCAAGATATCACTTCTGACATCATTACTTACTACGTGTAAAATCTGTGAATGATCACAGAGATCACATGGTACAAGGCTATTCACAACAGCCGTGTACCATGTGACAAGCTGTGACCAATCACAGCTCACACAGTATTTCTCAATGGCTGCAAGAATGCAGTCAGAGAGAAGGAGAAATGATTGCTTTTACAACCTTTTTGGGTGTAAACGCAATCAGTGTAAAAAAAAAAAATCATCTTCATCATCCCCCACAAGTAGTACTGTGCCACTATGGTGACACTGTACTGCTAGGGTAACAGTATGTTAAAAAAAAAACAAATAATAGTATAAAGAAATAAAATAAAAATGTAAAAAAATTTTTTTAAATGTATAATTTTTGGTTATAAACTAATTTGGGTTTTTTTTTTTTACTAAAAAGATAACGGAATAAATTTTGGCCACGATTTATAAAGAAAGATTCTTTATTTGCAAAATCTTTATCACCCCCCACAAGTAGTACAGTGTCACCATGGTGACACTGTACTGCTAGGGTGACCGTATGTAAAAAAAAAATATAATAATATAATAAAATAAAAATGTAAAAAAAAATTTCAAATTATAATTTTTGGTTATAATCTAATTTGGTTTTTTTTTTTTTTTTTTTTTTTTACTAAAAAGATAACTGAATAAATTTTGGCCAAGATTTATGAAGAAAGATTATTTATTTGCAAAATTTTTATAAGGAAAACACTTTTTTTTTTTTTCTAAATTTTTGGACTTTTTCGTTTATATAGCAAAAAATGTAAAAATGCCAGTGGTGAATAAATACCACCAAAATAAAGTTTTATCTGTCTCCAAAAAAATGCTAAAAAATGCATATGGGTACAGTGTTGCATGACCATCCAATTGTCATTCAAAGCACTGATAGCTGAAAATTTGCCTGGACAGGCAGGGGGTGAAAGTGTCCAGACTTGAAGTGGTTAACATGTAAAATACTGGCTCCTTTTAAATGAGATAACACAGCAAAAACATCCCCTCTTTTGTTTTGGGCCTGGCTGCCATTCATTGATGTTATCTGGAGGTTTCCTAAGCACAGCTAGATCTTGTTTATACAGTTTTTTCCCACATCTGGAGGGTTACGTATTTTCAGATGATATGTGGTTACTGTGGATTGAAGGCTTGACGCACGGTGGATTTTCACTTTTATTGGTCAATGCTCTGTGTATCAGTAGTGTTGGATTTGTAATCTGCTGTTGATTTGTGAATCATGTATAACATTTTTGTGGACACTCTGATTGGCTTCTCCTGCCATGCAGTAGATTATGTTAGAAATATTCTATCTTTTCAGCTTGGCTTCTTTTGGGATCAAACACTCCATATTGCATGCCAGGACCCATAGTGCATTGGTTACCCCGACAAAACGGTTGCACGTGGTGTAAAGTAACTTCAACAAAGCTTTCAGCCTCTGACATCCGCCTGATTTTAGGAATGCCGGGAAGTCTTGCTCAATTTCTTATCTCTTAACCTATTTGGCGCCACAGGCAGGCCGTAACCCAGCAAATCTGTTCTGTATTTGTGCCTTGTGTCTGTGCATTAAGACAGCTCCTCTTATATATTTTTTTTTTTTTCAACCCCAGTCTTAAACAATATGCCCTTTCCCATAAAATAAAATAAATTCCCTAAAAATGTCTTTGAAGTTGTGTTGCTTGTTAAACATACCGAAATGAAGGTTTGCAATTTTCGCTGAGCTCCTCAAAGATTTGCCTGAATTGAAAGAGGCATCCAAGATCAATCACCGTTCAATCATTACTTCTCTGCAGGCCCCGTTGTTTTATATCAGCCTGCCACGAATTCTATTAAATTTGTGTGCCGATCCCGCTGTTAAAATGTATTGAGTGTGGCTATCAGAGTCATTCCAGTCAATTGTTAGGCTGGGGATGAAACCGTTTGCGTATAGGCAGCCTCGTGCTGTTACCTTCTAAGGGAGCCAAGCAACATCTACAATACTTTTGTTATTCACCTACCACTATTAAGGCTGTATAGGATGGGGTCCCTGGGAAAATGTATACAGGGCCACGGGTCTTCTATTTCCATCAGTAAATCTGCAGATTCATTTCAGAGCATGCACTTTTTATAACATCTTGTACACCGCTGCTGTGTTATATTAAAATGATTATATTTAATGTATAGATTTATAACCACTCCTTCTAGCAGTTATCAGGTGTCTTGGGAATGCAGTGGATCCCTTTGTGTCACTAATGCCGGGTATAGATGGTTCAAATCATATGATAGGGCTCCTGGGATAATGTATACAGGGCCACGGGTCTTCTATTTCCATCAATAAATCTGCAGCTTAATTTCAGTGTATGCACTTTTTATAACATCTTGTACACCGCTGCTGTGTTATATTAAAATCATTATATTTAATGTATAGGTTTATAACCACTCCTAGTAGTTATTTATCAGGTGTCCTGGGAATACGGTGGATCCCTTTGTGACACTAAAGCCGGGTGGTTCAAATCTTGGCCGGTTCAGCAGGAACCCGCCAAGATTCGAACCATCTATGGGCAGGCTGATTGCACCCAAATTGATTGTTGTACTACTTGGGTACAACCCGCCTGTCGGAGTTTTCGTGCGATTATTGCCAGCGGCTATAGCCAATAGCAATATTCCCGGTGTTCAATTGACGAAGACAGCTCTCCCTGCACGTCCCCACTGGGAGAACACAATAAGGCCCTATGTACACGGGACACTTCTGAACGATGGAAACTGACTGCTGGAAAACAGGTTAAATAAGTCTGTTTAGCTGTGTTTGCATAACGCGTTTATGTGTGTTTGCGTTTAGAAGCGTTTTTTAAAGATAAGCACAGGAGAACCTCCCAAATGCCCAGAATGCACTGAAAAGTGGTAAATTAATAACTATTTCAGACTGTTTCAGAGAAATACAGAGAGTAGAAGCAGAGAGAGCAGTATGTGTTGAGATTAGCTTAGGTGTGAGTTGCTCAATAACATTTCTTTTGTTTCCAAGGGTGGGAAGGTGTCTGGTGGAGTGAGTCATTAAGGCCACCTGGTAGGGGGTCTTCATGAGGAATTTGAGGTGTGAATGGTCATTAACATTTCTTTTGCTACCAAAGGTGGGATAGGTGTCTGGTGGAGTGAGTCATTAAGGCCACCTGGCAGGGGGTCTTCATGAGGAATTTGCGGTGTGAGTCGCTCATTAACCTTTCTTTTGTTTACCTTGAGTACCTTGAAAATGCTTTGCATGCATTTTTCATGATGAAAAAAGGCTCTGGACAGCATCGGGAACTAGAAGAGTTAAAAAAAAAAAATGCTTATAAACATGATTTGCTGCGTTTAGAAGCATTTTGCATTTGAAACGCTGATACAATCAACTGCTGAACGCAGGTTTTCTGTGTCCAAAAAAAAGACTGTAAACTCAAATGCCTGTAAACGACTGTAAACAAAGATGTGTACATGGATACATAGGAAAACATTAGGGTGAGTTCAGGGGCTGCTGAAAGGGCTCATGTATACTGCTGCTGATAAACTCACGTTCAGGAGCTTTTCTGCATTTTTTTCAGCAGCCCCTGAACTCTCCCTAATGTTTTCCTATGTGTCCATGTACACATCGTCGTTTACAGGCAGTTGAGTTTACAGTCTTTTTTTGAACGCAGCAAACTTGCGTTCAGGAGTAGTTTTTATCGCTTCTCGGCCTTTTGGCTAAGATCAAGTGTAGTATCTGTTCTTATCAGTGTCCAGTGGGGGTGCTCCCGACCATTCTAGCTTTGCGGGGATGGTTGTTGTATAGTACCCTCACTGGTATGATGGGGGTCCGGAAGGCTGGACCGGAGGGACAGAAACCAGGGGGCGCCACGATACGCTCTGGGACCTTGGGAGTAATTCCTCTGGGAAAGCTGGAAAGACCCAGTACCTCCTGATTTGGACGGATCTACCTTGGTCTGGCCTGGGGCTGGGGACGCAAAAAGTCCGCAAACTCAGTGCCCCCTGGGGAAGACGCTCTCAGGGGTGTCACTAGTAACACTTGGGTGTGGGACCCCACGGTGTGAAGATGACACATGGCCACTGTTTTTTCACCTCTTTTTGCACAGCGCTCTAAGGACCAGGTCTTTTGGCTAAGTCCAGGGCAATTTTTGCTACGGGCCTCAGGGCCTGGTCTGTGCACAATTCGGCACGGTACCACTTTTTTATTTTTTTCTTTACTTTATCTTTACCTTATTTATTATGCACTCCCACGTTTTGTCACTTTTTACTTTACTTATGTGTGTGTTTTTTCACGGATGGAGGGTGTGGGTCCTTGGGCCTTACCTGAAGTCTAGGGGGAGGATGTGTGGCCCTACGGTTCCTTCCTCCCCTGATCCCTAGGGGGTTTTCTCTTTGGGAGAACCCCCTTGCCTAGTACTGGATGTCCGGCTTCGGCTGGGCATAAGGAACGGTGGTCCACCAGGCCTTTTGGCCAGGAGGACCAAATGGGAACCTTGTCCCTGTCAGGAGCTTCGTGCCCCGGGGGATCGGGTGAACGGTCCAACCCTTCCGGGGGTAGGACAAACACACCCCTAAGTGCACTTTTTCGTGTGGTGTTCGCACTTGCACATTTTTTGTGATCACTTACGGGTTTTTCGTTGTAGTTTGCACGTTTGCGGACTTAAAAAAAAAAAAAAGCAGTTTTTATCAGCGTTCCAAATGTGTGTAAACGTGGCTAACCGCGTATGTAAGCGCTTGTGTTTAGAAGCGTTTTTTAACTGTTCCATATCCAGATGTTGTCCAGAGCCTTTTTTCATCATCAGAAATGCATGCAAAGCATTTTCCAAGTATTCAAATGGACCTGGTACACCAGCGTAGTCCGTTCCAGGTTTTGCGTGAAGGAAAAAATGGTAGAACGTGCCACATTATGCTCATGATGGGATCCATAGTGAATACAACCAGAAAAGACAGGTCATCTCAACACACTCTGCTTCTGCTTTCTCTATTTCTCTCAAAATGTCTGAAATAGTTATTTTTTTTACTGTTTTTCAGTGCATTCTGGGCATTTTGGAAGGTCTCCTGATGATAGCTTTAAAAACGCTTCTAAACGCAAACGCGCATAAATGCGGAATGCAAACACGGCTAAACAGATGTTTTTTAAGCTTCGTGTTCCAGCAGTTTCTATAGTTCAGAAGTGTTTTCCAAACATCTCGTGTACATGAGCCCTAACTCAGCGGGAGAGATTCCCCCACCAACACTGACTGTGTGGATGGGGGAATTGGGTGATTTTCACGGGTTGCAGGAAAGAAAATCGCATCATTTATGTCCAACTTTAGATGACAGCTGACTAGACAGGCAGTACAGAAATGCAAGGCAGGATTGAAGTTATCCAGGCTGAATATTGGTGCAGGGATCAGACAAGCATTGTCAAGAACTACGAGGGTATTCTGAAAAGTTCATGGCCTGACACAGAAGGAGTGACCGCACAGACGTGAAACTTTTATCACTGCACCAAGCCACTCTTCCAGATGTTCAGCTCTGAAAATGATGCATGTGTGCTATATGGTTTTCATGTGCTCTTTGCAAACAGTTAGCAAGTTGAAAATGGAGAAAGTGGAAGAAGAAAGCTCAATGTTTTCCATGAGCAGGCAAAGAGATGGAAATAGTCTTTTCGAGGATGTGCAGCAGCAATGCAAAAGACTCAATTTGTCCACTGATGAAACACCTTCTTCTTTCACTTTCTCTATTGTCAACTTTACTATGGGAGGTGCCAACTGTTTGCAAAGAGTGCATAAAAAATGTATAGTGTGCATGCGCCATTTTCAGTGCTGAACTTCTGGAAGAGTGGCTTGGTGTAGTGAGAAAGTGTCATCTCTGTGTGGTCACTCCAGGCTTTGAACTTTCCAGACTACCTTCTTAAGCCGAACAGAAAGCAGGCAACAGACAAAAGCTGACTCTGATAGAAGTCGATTCCAAAGAATATTCAGAAATACTCTTTATCAAGCCCTTTAGGTAGCATTCGGTAGTATTTTTACTACCTGTCATGACTTAGCCAAACAAGTAGTAAGAAAACACCTTTGATGACACACTGGGCTGAATATACTGAACGCCATTTAACCATTTCTGATTGAGGCCAGGTGTGTAGCCGCCATGTGACCACGCTCCAATATTGAGTATTGTCCAGGTGACACAGCCATCAAGCATGCGTCTTTGGATAGACCTGATGGGTTTATCAGATATTTCTGATTGGACCAATTTTTTACTGCAGCTGATTGGAGCTTTTTCAAGCCACCCTATCTGTATTTAATCCGGGCTAATGAGCTAATTTCTTTGCTCACAGCCATCAAGCATGTTTCTTGGGATAGACCTGCTCATCAACACTTTCTCACGCAAATTCCTTGTGGTCATCGCTTCGCACTCATTGTAGCACAGCCCTATCAGTACCAACCAGCAGGTAATCTTGTTGATGGTGCATTTGGGGAGTCCCCTTCAGGAAGCGTTTGGGCGGCATTTTTCATCCACTGGTCTCTGTTTTTTCTTTATTAATTTTTGTTTCATCATTTTTGCCTGATATATATGAGAAATCCGTGGCTGTGTTCACAACAATTTGTTTTTAATATTTCCTGGTGGTTTTTACCTCACATGGAATCATACGTCATGCCTTCTTGAGCACTTCTGAAGAAGAGATTTTTGTTGATCTCGAAAACGCTTCAAGTGCGAACCATGATCCATGATTAGATTTGCAATATTATTATTATACAGTATTTATAAAGCGCCAACAGTTTGCTCAGCGCTGTACATTACAATGGGAGACAGAACATGCGACAGTACAATAACAGTACAATACAATACACAAGGGGTTTGAGGGCCCTGCTCCTTGGAGCTTACAATCTAGGAGGGAGGGGATAGTGGTACGGGAGGAAATAGCTGTGGGGGATGGAGTGGTAGGAAGAGTGGAGGAGGTCGGGAATTAGCAGGGGGTGGGGTAGGCTTCCCTGAAGAGGTGGGTTTTCAGGGTGCGCCTAAATGAGAGGAGAGTAGGTGATAGTCTGATGGATTGGGGTAGGGAGTTGCAGAGTATGGGTGACGCCCTGGAGAAGTCCTGGAGGCGGGCATGGGAGGAGGAGACTAGGGAACTAGAGAGAAGGACGTCTTGTGAGGAGTGGAGAGTGCGTGTAGGGTGGTATTTGGATATTAGGTCGGTGATGTAATTTGGGGCAGTATGATGGACAGCTTTGTACGTCAGTGTTAGGATTTTGAATTTGATCCGTTGGGCAATCGGAAGCCAGTGGAGGGATTGGCAGAGGGGGGTGGTGGAAACGGAGCGGTTGGTAAGGTGGATGAGTCTGGCAGCCGTATTCAGGATCGACTGAAGCGGGGATAGCCTGTGGTGAGGCAGGCCAGTGAGGAGGGAGTTGCAGTAATAGAGTCGTGATATGATGAGGGAGTGGATGAGCTGCTTAGTGGTTTCTAGGGTTAGGAACGTGCAGATTTTGGCGATGTTGCGGAGGTGGAGTCTGCACGAGTTTGTTAAAGATTGGACTTGGGGCTGGAAGGATAGGTTGGAGTCAAGAATGACACCAAGTACTCTGGCCTGCGGGGCGGGCTTGATGGTGGCATTGTTGGACGTGATGGAGAAGTCAGTGGGGGGTGGTGTGCGGGCTGGAGGGAAGACTAGGAATACCATCTCTGATGACACCGCCGCAATATGTATCCTAGCTTTATATTTATTTTTGAAGATTGTAAAAATAAAATTTCATACTGTTTTTAGAATTGTTGAAATTTATCATACAATAAATTGTGGCAAAAAAGAGGACTCCCCCCTTGTGAAAAGGAGTTAAGTACTGGCTAACGCTGTTGCCATTCTGTTTCCTTGTTAGTGGTCTGTTATTTACTGGAGGCTACCAGCAAAATAGATTCAGATACTTAAAACTGGATTCCAGGTATGGATTTTATTGGCCCAGCTTGGTCAAGTATGCATATTTCACCTCTGTGGGATCCTGGTGGGAACTGTACAATACTGTTGTTGTTACTGCTAATACACCGATTGGTACTATTCTCTGGCTCTGTGCGAAGATGCTGCGGCATAGTAATTGTAGGGTGTTGCCTGTTTGGTATGAATGGCTTTCACAGGCCATCTTGCATTATCTCAGTGAATGGAAGGCTGAATGAGGTGAAGAAGTGGGGTACTAGTGTCTCAATTGTCCAATCAGAGAACACCTTGTATTCATTAAGCAAAGTGAATGACCTTCTGTAAATGGTGCCGGGGCAGAGTGCCTCTTCCCCGTTCTTGTGCTTAGTATGCAGCAAGAACCCAGAGAACAGCAGCGATCACTGTAATAGCAGCAAATACTAAAGTGATTTTCAGCTTCTATTGGAATCCCACAGGTACAGAATACTAATACTTGAGGTCTATGCTGGACTAATGTTAAGATTCCAAAAAACACATACCTGGAATTCAGCTGTAGCTCAACCCTGTCACTTTTTTTAGCAAGTGGTAGCATCCTGCAAAAAAAGATAAATGGTCATCTTTCTAGGTGGTGGTACATTAAAACTTTAGCTCTGGGCACAGCTGTTATCTGACACTCTTGGGATGTGTCAGATGGCATGTTCCATATTGGCCATTGTGGTTCCTTTTGGAGAACTTTGTCACATCTATGTTCTAGTGATCTGGATTTCTCGAGCACTACTCAACCTCAGACCTTCCCTAGAATTTTGAATTAATTGATGGCAGTGATACATGCAGTGAAGGAAATAAATATTTGATCCCCTGCTGATTTTGAATGTTTGCCCACTCACAAAGAATGATCAGTCTACAAATCGAATGGTAGGTGTATTGTAATACTGAGAGACAGAATAGCAACAAAAAACTCAAAAGAAATGCATGTCTAACAAATTATGCACGGATTTGCATGTTCATGAGGGAAATAAGTATTTGATCCCCTTCACAAAACATGACTTAGTACTTGGTGGCAAATCCCTTTTTGGCAATCAGAGGTCAGATGTTTCCTGTATTTGGCCACCAGGTTTGCACACATCTCAGGAGGGATTTCGGTCCACTCCTCTTGGCAGATCCTCTCCAAGTCTTTAAGGTTTGGTGGCTGATGTTTGGCAACTCGAACTTTCAGCTCCCTCCACAGATTTTCACTCAGATTAAGGTCTGGAGACTGCCTAGGCCACTCCAGGACCACAACACTTTCAACCAGTCCTCCTCTGCATCATTCAGATGTCCAGTGGCAAACTTCAGACGGGCCTGGAAACGTGCTTTCTTGAGCAGAGGGACCTTGCGGGCACTGCAGGATTTCAATCCTTGTCGGCGTAGTGTGTTACCAATTGTTTTCTTGGTGACTGTGGTCCCAGCTGCCTGGAGATCATTGACAAGATCCTCACGTGTTGTTCTGGGATGATTCCTCACTGTTCTCATGATGAATGACACTCCACGAGGTGAGATCTTGCATGGTGCACCAGACCTAGGGAGACTGACAGTTGTTTTGTGTTTCTTCCATTTGCGAATGATTGCACCAACTATTCGTCACCTTCTCACCAAGCTGCTTGGCGATAGTTTGGTAGCCCAGTCCAGCCTTGTGTAGGTCTACAATCTTGTCCCTGACATCCTTGGACAGCTCTTTGGTCTTTGCCATGGTGGAGAGTTTGGAATCTGATTGTTTGATTGCTCCTGTGGACAGCTGTCTTTTATACAGGTAACACAATGAGATTAGCAGCACTCCCTTTAAGAGACCGCTTCTAATCTTAGCTTGTTACCTGTATGAAAGACACCTGGTAGCCATAAATCCTGCTGAATGATAGGGGATCAAATACTTATTTCCCTCATGAACATGCAAATAAGTGCATAATTTGTTAGACATGCATTTCTTTTGAATTTTTTTATTGCTATTTTGTCTCTCAGTGTTACAATACACCAACCATTCGATTTTTAGACTGATCATTTCTTTGTGAGTGGGCAAACATTCAAAATCAGCAGGGGATCAAATACTTATTTCATTCACTGAAAAACCCTATATTGTTTCGATGTTAAACAACCTGGATGGAAAATACAGTTGATTAGATAGCTAAAATAAATGGTTGTCCACTCACTGTGGCTGATATCTGGTAGAGGTGATGCGTCTAAAAGCGTACAGTACTTTCTCAAGTCATGGTATAGGAATGTTCCCTCATTGGAAAGTGGCCATGAACTTCAGATCCTTCTTTACTAATGAACTTCAGATCCTTCTTTACTAATGAACTTCAGATCCTTCTTTACTAATGAACTTCAGATCCTTCTTTACTAACGAGATCAAATGAAAGCTCCACCCCAATAGTCACATTTGCCAAAGAAGACCGATAATTTTTTGTGCTTCATGAAAGATTTTCAGCATTGTGGAAGATTTGTGTAATCAAAGATTCACACTTTCCTCAGGTCCATTCCCTGCAACTTCACTGCTGTTGATGGATTATCCATCTCTTTGCCAAGATTGGCTATACTAGTATGAGTCATTTTTTTTTTTTTTGACCTTTTGTTTTAGATTTTATTGGGACAACAATTTTTTAATACATCAGCAGACCACAGGCTTTGAAATTAACGGTGTGGTTTTGTTATATAACGGCATTAATCATCACGTACACTGTGATTAATGTTTTAGCACTGGGGCAATAGGAACATCATTAGCCATTTGCCTTATTAGCTGTAATCAGTTTTCATATCCTCTACAAACAGTAATTATTTCCAAAACCCAGAGGCAAGAGCAAATATAATCTTCAGCTTTAAATATCCAGGGAAACGGGAACATTTTTCTAATCATAATTTTATGATTTTATTGCTTCTGCAGGACCATATTTTTATCTTAGATGTCATGGCTACATATATGTACAGTACATGTTTGTGTGTGTAAAGCTAAGCTGTAAATGTTGTTTGCAGAATCTACTTTTCCTTTACTTCCGTATTTATATTACTGATTTTTCTTTTTTAGTTTGATATCTTTTTTTTTTTTTTACACTTTAAACATTTGTTAAATTTACAACTTTGTCTCTCACTCTCTCCTTTTTTTTTTTTCTTTTCCAGTTTTTTTTTTTCTCCACCATAACTTTTTCTTCCATCTCCTTACTATCTCCCTCCCTCTCTCTTCTTCCTTCCTTCTCTCTTTATCTCTGTTCTTCCATTCCTCCTTATCTCTTTTTTTATCCCTGCCTCTGTATCTGTCTCTCGCCTTCTCCTTTTTACCTCCCCCGGCTCTTTCTCTCCTTTCCTTTCTTTTGTGTTTATATCTCCTCTCTCTCTCTCTTTCAAATTCAGATTAATTTTATTGGCAGGCTGAAATACATTTTATCTTTGCCAACAAAATTGGAAAATTATTATTGGTTGGATGGGGGGGGGTATAGTAAAAATGAGTCCAGTAACATTATCCAAGGTAAGAGATAAAGTGGAGTCCAGGAAAATCTCAGGGCTAAGGAATAATAGAAAAGAGAATATAGGGTAAGTTCCAGAATATGATCCATAGGCAAAAAAGAATGCATATAAAAGTTTTTTTTTTTTACTATAAATGCCTGACTTGATGGCCTTGGACTTCGTGACACTTTTGTATGTGCTGCATCCAAGAAAGTAGAACAATTCTCAATGATGTTGTTGCTTTGCAGAAATGATTTGCTCTCGTAATGCAGCTATTGTTCTGGGCCGATTCAAATAGACTTCAGATGACCCCATAGAAAAAAGTTGAGTGTTAGAGCTGGAAACCTAGGAGGCCATTTGCTGGACCTACCTGTTTGGGAAAAGTTTGATTTTAAAAATGTTCTCACAACAGTAGCAATGTTAGGTGGGGCACTGTATTACTGAAACCACATTTATGTGTTCCAGAAAAGAAATGTCACCTAATTGAGAAATAAGAAAAGACTGTAGCATACAGAGGTACGTTTCCAACCCCTTACATAACTATCAAAACAATAGACGGCCTACTTAATCTGTCACCAAATATCCCAGCCCACACCAAAATTCACAAATCAGCCTGAAAATGGCCTTCAGCCATTCAGTTTGTGTTGTTTTCAGACCAGTAACATGCATTGTGCCAGTTGACACTACAATGGAGATAAAACATTAATTCTTGTGATAAAATCCACTCGCAATATTCCACACACCTGTCTGTGTCATCATCATCCACCTCTGGACCAGCTGTATTTTATATAGCTGGAAATTATGATTTCTAATAATATAATCTTTAATACTGATTCAGAGTTTTGGGGGGTGTGTGTGTGTGTATACAGTGCTCAGCATAAATGAGCACACCCCAACAAATTTGTCAGAAAACCTTTATTTTCCTTTCAGAATCCACATTTTCTATGGGACACTCTACTTCCAAATACATCCACAAATGCAAGCCATTGATTGCAAACAAGATTTGTTAATTTGCACACATATAAAAGTATTTTTCCCAACAAATGCATTCAAGACCATGTTGCAAAAATGAATACACCCCAATGAAAGTCTTAGGAGCAAAGCTCAATTTTAGCCAAAATCCTAATTCCTGACTGCCCTGTAGCAGAAATAATGCTACAGGGTGGCACGGGTGCGCAAAATCACGTGTATATATACGCGATTTCGCATTTCTGAGTAGGGGGGCGTGCGGCCGTGGCTGTCAATCACCAGGTCCCGGCCAGTGATTACCAAGGATCTCCAATGGGGAGGAGAACTGTTTTGTTCTCTTGCAATATTCCACACACCTGTCTGTGTCATCATCCACCTCTGGACCAGCTTATTTTATAGAGCTGGAAATCATGATTTCTAATAAGTTAATCTTTAATACTGATTCAGAGTTTTGGGGGGGGGGGGTGTATATACAGTGCTCAGCATAAATGAGCACACCCCAAGAAATTTGTCAGAAAACCTTTATTTTCCTTTCAGAATCCACATTTTCTATGGGACACTCTACTACAAAATACATCCACAAATGCAAGCCATTGATTGCAAATAAGATTTGTTAATTTGCACACATAAAGTATTTTTCCCAACAAATTCATTCAAGACCATGTTGCAAAAATGAATACACCCCAATGAAAGTCTTAGGAGCAAAGCTAAATTTTAGACTAAATCCTAATTCCTGACCGTCCTGTAGCAGAAATAATGCTACAGGGCGGCAAGGGTGCGCAAAATTACGTGTATATATACGTGATTTTGCATTTCCGAGTAGGGGGGCGTGCGACGTGGCTGTCAATCGCCAGGTCCTGGCCGGTGATACCGAGGATCTCCAACGGGGAGGAGAACTGTTTTGTTTGCTAATAGTTCTCTCTGTGAGCTCGGGCACACTGCTTTTTATGGTTGTGCACAGCACAGCCATTCAAAGCAGCTTGCTTACAATGAAGCACAAAGGCACCACCCTATAGTAAAGCACACCCAGCACACAGTTAACCCTTTGATCACCCCTCATGTTAACCCCTTCCTGCTCAGTGTCATTAGTACAGTGTCATTGACTTTTGTTTTAGCACTGATCACTGTATCGGTGTCAGTAAGGATGTTAGTGACACCAAGTCAGTTCCCCCCAGTGTCAGAATGCTCACTGCAATCCCGCTATAAGTCGCTGATTGCCGCCATTACTAGTGAAAAAAAAAATAATATACATATATTGTCCAAAATGTCTTAGTATACTGACGCCTTTAGAGTTCCCTTCACTGGAACTAAGGGGCCAAGCCCAACCCCTTAGAAACAACCCCACACCATAATCCCTCCTCCACCAAACTTTACACTTGGCTCAGTGCAGTCAGACAAGTACTGTTCTGGCAGCTGCCAAACCCAGACATGTCCATTAGATTGCCAGAGAAGATCAATTCATCATTCCAGAGAACATGTCTCCAGTGCTCTAGAGTCCAGTGGCGGCGTGCTTTACACCACTGCATCCGACGCTTTAGTGCACTTGTTGATAAGCTGCTCGGCCATGGAAACCCACTCCATGAAGCTCTCTACATACTGTTGTGCTAATCTGAAGGCCACACAAAGTTTCACACAAGGTGACACAAGGTCTTTGACTCTGCGGACAGTTGGCAACTCACTGGTTATATTCAGTGAATACCTTTAGAATTAATGTTACCCATCTCAGTCCTATGCTTCCTTTAGAGCAGGGGTGGGCAATTAATATTCTCAAGGGGCCATATGGGATACTGGGACACTTAATTCTGCTCAGTGTTATTTTTGGACTTGGGAAGGTCCATTATTACTGAAACATATAGAAAATAAAAACTTGGCTCTAAGAATAATAGGTACAAGGTGCTCATAAAATAGGTCAAATGGGCGGAGGAGTGGTAAAACCAGGTGGCTGAGCTGCGGTTTTACTGCCTGCCCAAATTGTAAATTAACAGATGGACAGGGCTGTTCATATGCTATGGCATTTTTAACTTGTGGTGCAGAGTTTGGCATGTGGCACCACTTGTCAAACTCACCCATTGAGTTCAGCAAGGTTTTGCGGTACTATAGAGTTAAACAAGGTAGTGAGAAGGCAATCTAACATCTCCTCACCACCTGTCAAATGTCCTCTAAAAAGCACTGTGACCAGAAGGAGACAGCCTGAGGTCTATACAAAGAAGATGTCTGCAGATCCTGACCTAGAGTGAAGAACAGGCACATGGCCCCTGGGGTTTTCAGTGTGCAGGTGTTAACACAGGAAGAACTTGGCCAGTTAGCAGAGCGGTGGGAGAGTGTCAGGACGTCTCCTAGACAATGCTATCCCACCAGAACCAAACCTCCCCTCTGTACTCATCAGCTGCTCAGGCTCTCTCCTTCTAGTTCTTGCAGTTCTCCACATGGACATCTGTCAGTGGGTCTCTCTGAGTCTGTCGGCTTCCTCAATGGAAGCATGAAGAGCTGGATAGGGACAGCCAAAGGGCCAAAAGTGGCCTTGGGGCCACAATTTGGGCAGATCTTTTTTAGAATAACTGAACTGTTAAATTCTAGGAGACGTCCGCAGTCCAATATCTACTTTGTCGTTCGTAGTTACATTTAATAGGATATATTCTTTTTTTTCTTTGACTCCGTCTTTAACCATTGACATGTTCCGAGTGAAGAGAAGGCACTCATTGGATGGATTGCTTTTGTTTTCTTTTAATAAAGGGGTGGAAAGGAGTGTTTCTTTTTAAATAAGGATTTTTTTCTTTAATCAACACATTTTCACGTTCGTGGTGTTTTCACATAACCATTTTTCTATGTCAAGGTTTGAAACGCCGGAGCTGCAGAACAGCCTTTTGGCACCATGCTTTTCAGACAATAGATCTCTTATTTATTTTTCTCCCCTCTGTTGCCTTTAACACCCACTCTGAGTCTCAAGGGGCACATCATAAGTGCCAAGACTATACCATTGGGAAGGTTGGGGCCCTTTTAGTTTCTTTTTTTTTTTAATATGGCTATACTTTTGCAACAGTACAGACACAATGAACATAACCAAGAACATCAAGCAATGTATAAAAGAAAGGCAGAGGATGTAATCTTAGACAAGTAAAATGACAATTTCCCCTGTTTATATATAAGCAAAATCTAGTAAGGAAGGTTTACTTCACTATAAAAAGATGGTAACAGTAGGAAAATAAATGTCGAGAAAATCAGATTTTTTTTTTTTATACATAGAAGAAATGGGTTACATGTTAAAGGGACTGGCATAGGGTCACTAACACTTGCATGACCTGCCCTCCTGAAACTTTCCAAGCAGTAAATTACAATGCAGGTTTATTTGATATGCGCCCACCTCCATTTACGCACGGCCGGAATTCTTAAACCACAACAAAGGGAAAGTGTGTTTGGCCCCCAAAACATGTCGGCTTTAGTCTGCTGTTAATCAATTTAATCATTACATTTCTTTGGAATCTTAGACATTTATGTGGCACTTTTTTGTGGAATCTCAACTCTGGGGTTGATTTACTAAAGGCAAATAGAATGTGCACTTGCAAGTGCAGCAGCACTTTTTTTTTTTCTTAGTAAATGAAAATGTGGTAAACCTTCAATTTGTAAAGAATACCCAATCAGGTGCAAGGAAGATAATAGTATTTTTGTCTTGCACATGATTGGATGATGGGAATCAGCAGAGCTTTAACCCCATTTACTAAGCTCTGGGTAAAATGAGTGCAACTGCACTTGCAAAGTGCAAAGTCTATTTGCCTTTAGTAAATCAACCCCTCTGGGTTCTTTTCCCTTTTTCCTGAGGGTGGTCCTGTTTATTGTTGTGTTGCCGAATTGGAGTCAGTGTCAATCTGAGTGACCCTTACAAAATACTAGTGCTCACTTTGCTCTTGTGTTCCGAGCACTGACAGTCTGATGTAAAAATCCTGCTTTCAGAGCTTCGTAACTAAAACTAGAATTCACACGCAGTGACTTATTCCTTGCCAGATGACTCAGTCTGAAGTTTCAGATAGACAAACCAAGCTTCAAAGCAGGATGGTTCTGTGATGCCTACTATTTAACTAAACCATTTTGCTCTGGGAATTCTTTGTTATATATGTCTAAATGGTTTAATAAAAACATAGAATGCTTTTAAAATAAAGATATAATGTAAAACAAAACATATAAATATATATATACACACACACAGACTGCCTTGAAAACGTATTCATACTCCTTGAAACTTTCCACATTTTGTCACAACCAAAAATGTAAATGTATTTTATTAGGATTTTATGTGATAGACCAACACAAAGTGGCACATAATTGTGAAGTGGAAGGAAAATGATAAATGGTTTTCAAAATTTTTTTACAAACAAGTATCTGAAAAGTGTGTCAGCATTTGTGTTCAGCCCCCTTTACTCTGAAACTCCTAACTAAAATTTAACCATAAATAGTGATATGTATCTAGATATACATATACGTGCCGCGCTCCATATTAAAAAACAAGAACTATATATAATAAATAATAGTGATAATATTGTCGTGGACACACAGTGCTCCAAATAAGTGCAACATAAACATAAAATGTGTGAAGATGAGTATAACAGTCCTCTTTACACTTCTATAGATATTCCAGTGATGGGTGAGATATATAGTGCCACACTCCTGTGCTCTGTGGATGGGTGTGCGCTCACCTCCTTGTCAGCCAGACAAGCTGACTAAACACACTTTTTGTCCTCACTGGACAAGGTGGGTATCTTTGCTTTATCTGCGTGTCTCCATCCGATGCTGGGTTGCCTAATTGCCACCAGAGGTCTCCCTCCTTCCACACTGGGACCTCAAATGGATTTCTTATAGGGCTGATAAAGATGGTATTTCTCCTCTCAAATACACCATGTAAGAAACGAAAAACCACAAATGGTGCCTTATCCTTAGTATGGCCAGAGCCCGTTTATTATCAAGGAAACTCCACTCACATTTTATTCCATAAGTACAGACATCAGCTGGCGTGCATGTCAGTCCTGTGTGGCTGGCGCCGCTCGTCCACCGCGGCGTCGTGACGTCAGAGCCCCTCCCCTACGCGTTACGCCACAGGGTCACGTGGCTTCATCAGGGGGATTGTAAAAAGACGTCACTGCGCTCTGCTCTCTATATATAGAGTCAGTCGGCGCCATTTTCTTGTGGTCCGCTTGGGCGCGGCCATTTTCCCATAGTCTGTGTGCACCTATTTATCTCTGATGTACATGATGCACATCAGGAGTACTTTGGATAACGGATATACTGTACTCTATTCTGACTGATTTGTCACATCACACCAGCCTCCAGGGTTGTGAGACACACGTAGCTTTACAAACAAGTGGGTATAATACTAAAACCAAATGGCATAATATTAACTATTAAAAACAATCTGTATTTTATTCAAGAATGTGCTAATATAAAAAACATATTACAATGGTGCAATCTCTACCAGATAAAATATATATATATGTGTTTGCCTGGGAATTGCCACACCCATATATAAATATATTAAAATATTAAATGTATTAATAATGTAAAAAGCCATAAATAATAAATAAAAATGACAATAAAATTATTAAAATATACATGAAGGTGCAAATCCAAACGCCTAATAAGTAATCAGAGGCCCTATTGTGCGCCTCCTACCACATAATCCCCTATTCTATATCCTTTATTTATAAATTGCCCTATTCATGTATCACTACAGCATCCACTATACCTATTCGTTTTATATATGATGGGAACCCATTTCTATGATTTAGCAATCCTATATATTTTGTATGTTGTAATGGGGTATTCCAGTGATTGCTCCTCTCCATATGCTACTTAACAAAGATGGTATTACATTCTAACATCCCTATGGGGGTTGATATCTACTAAATAAAACTACTTTTTACATATTGCTAATAAAACACGTTAAGTCAAATTCCTTGTTCAAACCATGTGGGGCCATACATTTCATTTCATAAATCCATTTGGATTCTTTTTTACTTATCTCCCGTACCAGGTTGTCGCCTCTCCAATGTCTATTGTGCTTCTCTATTCCCCAGAATTGTAATTTGGATGCATCTTGGTTATGGCATTGCCGGAAGTGGTCTGAGACAAAGTGGTATTTATATCCTCTGTTAATGTTGTACACATGCTCCTTAATGCGTTCTTTTAGCGCTCTTTTAGTTCTACCAATGTATATAAGGTTGCATGGACATTTCAACGCATACACTACTCCCTTCGTTTCACAAGTTATGAACTGTTTAATTTTATATTCCTTGTTATTATGTGTATTCGAAAATGTGAATCTCCGTCTCGGGTTAGCTACGACTCTCCTACATCCATAGCACCTCCCGCATGCATAGAATCCTACACCTTGAAAGAAAGTGCAATACGTATTTTTGAGGGGTTCCAATACATTTTTTACCAGCGTATCCCTTAAGTTGGGTGCCTTTTTATATACAAATTTCGGTTTTGGGGGGATAATATGCTTGAGGTGTTTGTCCAGTTTCAATATCTCCCAGTGTTTGGAGATAATACTCTGGATTGCTTTATACTGTTTGTGATAATCCATCACTATAGGCATATTATACTCTTCCCCATTGATCTTTGGCTTGTCCATCAGTAAATTGTCTCTATTCATTTGTCCCACTTCATATCTTTCTTTTTCTATTGTGACTGGGTCATATCCCTTCGCTACAAATCTATTTTTTAGTACTTCACTCTGCACTTTGTAGTCCTCTTTTCTACAGCAATTCCTTTTCACCCTTATAAATTGGCCCTTCGGGATATTTTTAATCCACGGTTGATAATGACAGCTCGTAATAGGTATATATGCATTCCGATCCGTGGTCTTAAAATAATTTTTTGTATATAATATCTGTCCCTCTTTCTTAATAGTGATATCCAAAAAGTTAATTGCATCCTAACTAAAATTTAGTGGAACCAATTGCATTCAGAAGTCACCTAATTAGTAAATAGAGTCCACCTGTTTGTAATTAAATTTCAGTATTAATACAGCTGGTCTGTGAAGACCTCAGAGATTTGTTAGAGAACATTAGTGAACAAACAACATCATGAAAGCGAAGGAACACACCAGACAGGTCAGGGATAAAGTTGTGGAGAGGTTTAAGGCAGGGCTAGCTTATAAAAAAAATAGCCCAAGATTTGAACATCTCACATAGCAC
Source organism: Staurois parvus (assembly GCF_062004578.1). NCBI lineage: Eukaryota > Metazoa > Chordata > Amphibia > Anura > Ranidae > Staurois > Staurois parvus. The sequence continues at coordinate 2,671,634 of NW_028317934.1, forward strand.
TGTTCAATCCATCATCCGAAAATGGAAAGAGTATGGTACAACTGCAAACCTTCCAAGACATGGCCATCCACCTACACTGACAGGCTGGGTAGGGAGAGCATTAATCGGAGAAGCAGTCAAGAGGCCCATGGTAGCTCTAAAGGAGCTGCAAATATCCACAGTCCAGGTGGGAGAATCTGTCCACAGGACAACTATTAGTCGTGTACTCCACAAATCTGGCCTTTATGGAAGAGTGGCAAGAAGAAAGCCAATGTTGAAACAAGTCCCGTTTTCAGTTTTGCGAGAAGCCATGTGGAGGACACGTGGAAGAAGGGGCTCTGGTCAGATGAGACCAAAATTTTACTTTTTGGCCTAAAAGCAAAACGCTATGCGTGGCCGAAAACTAACACTGCACATCACCCTGAACACACCATCCCCACCGTGAAACATGGTGGTAGCATCATGTTGTGGGGATGCCTTTCTTCAGCAGGGACAGGGAAACTGGTCAGAGTTGATGGAAAGATGAATGGACTCAAATACAGGGCAATCTTGGAAGAAAACCTGCTAGAGAATGCAAAAGACTTGAGACTGGGTGGAAGTTCACCTTCCAGCAGGACAACAAACCTAAACATACAGAGTTACAATGGAATGATTTAGAGCAAAGCATATTCATATTCATGGCCCAGTCGAAGTCCAGACCTAAACCCAATTGAGAATCTGTGGCAAGACTTGAAAATTGCTGTTCATAGACGCTCTCCATCCAATCTGATAGAGCTTGAGCTATTTTGCAAAGAATGGGCAAAAATATCACTCTCTAGATGTGCAAAGCTGGTAGAGACATACCCAAAAAGCTGTATTGCAGCGAAAGGAGGTTCTACAAAGTATTGACTCTAACAAACCTCTGAGGGCTTCACAGAACATCTGTATTAATACTGAGATTTAATTACACACAGGTGGACTTTATTTACTAATCCTGTGACTTCTGAAGGTAATTGGTTCCACTAGATTTTAGTTAGGGGTTTCAGAGTAAAGTGAACTGAATACAAATGCACGCCACACTTTTCAGATATTTATTTGTAAAAAATTTTGAAAACCATGTATCATTTTCCTTCCACTTCACAATTATGAGCCACTTTGTGTTGGTCTATCACATAAAATCCCAATAAAATACATTTACTTTTTAGGTTGTAACATGACAAAATGTGGAAAATTTCAAGGTGTATGAATACTTTTTCAAGGCACTGTATGTGTGTATTTTATTTTTTATTTATTACAGGTACTCGTATAGCGCCATCAATTTACTCAGCACTTTACATATATATTGTAGATTCACATCAGTCCCTAACCCTCAAGGGGTGTATAATCTAAAGTCCCTAACTCACATTCATACATACACATACTAGGGACAATTTAGACAGGATCCAATTAACCTACCAGCATGTCTTTGGAGTGTGGGAGGAAACCAGAGTACCGGGAGGAAACCCACGCAGGCACAGGGAGAACATGCAAACTGCAGGCAGGTGGTGCTGTGGTTGGGATTCGAACCAACGATCCGAGTACTGCAAGGTGGAAGTGCTAACCATTTAGCCACTCTGCTGCCCATAATATATATATATAAATATAGTTATATATATATATATGTATATAGTTATATAGATAGTTTTTTATATATATATATATATATATAGTTTTTTATATATATATATATAGTTTTTATATATATATATATATTTATTTCAGTATGAAATATGTAATTGCAGCAAGTAAAGGAAGCACTGATGGTAAGATTTTTCAATGCAGAAATGGCAATTTTCTAATAAAGCCTTCTAAAATACATTAGAACCTGTTCATTCATTACATTGCATTATTTGTACCCCATCAAAAAGCTTTCAGCAGAGATGGAATTAATGTAATTGCTTCGGTCATACAATTTAGTGCCATTTGCAGACATCAGATAATTCTCATTCGAACTTGTTTACTGTGTTTTAATGCTGTTTTTTAGGTCTCCCTGTCCACTCACCTGTTATCTATGTAGCATCTATATAAATATATTTTGTGGGTCTGGAAAGCACTATTTTCCTGCATTGGTATATTGCAAGTAAACACTAAAATCACAAACAATCTAATAGAAGATGTGCAGTAAAAACCGCGCAAAGCGACTGGTTGAATACATGGTAGTTATACCCATAGTCTGCATAAATACTTGAATAGGGGTCCAGCACAGCATTTGGAAGTGGGAACACATTTCTCTGATGGAAAGTGATATACTATATGTCTGATATGTAAAAGAATGTGTGAAGCACTGGCCAAACAAATCCGTAATCAAATGTTTTGCAGATGTCAATGATTATATTTGTAGCAAAGCTGGCTATGCTTTCAGCAACTTTCTTTCCTGCAACCATTGGTTTGCTGTATAAAATTTGCTCGATTCCCCCATCAACATTCAATCCCTCTTATGGAGCTTTTTTATTCTTACAGTGGGAGGTTTCCCAGCTGTCAGAATACTATGATCACTGCTGGCAGCTATAGCCTCTGGCAGTGATCGAATAGAGAAAGAAAAAAAAACAGCCTGGTTGCACTGATGTAAATTGATGGATCAGCTTCAGTACAACCAGCCTGCACATAGATCAAAATTCAGCCGGTCCCCGGCTGAACCAGACAAATTTTGATCCATCTATGGTTGGCTTTAGTATACCTGCACTAAGCCATTTCATCCCCACTAAATATTCTATGCAAATACTGACTTCTTAAACTTTGTATTTGTAGAATATAAGGCATATTTGGCCCAATCTTAAGGAATGATTCAGCTAGTCCCATTGGGCTCCGTTGCCCAACACAGTCCCAATGCAAATATAAAGCAAAATGCCTTGATTTGTATAGGGTCTGTTCACAACAACACACGGCATAGGTTTTTATTTCAATAAAATGATGCAGATATATGACTTACAATATGCAGCAATGTGCTGCCTCCCATACTGTAGCAATGCATGTAGTGCACACGATTTATGTGCACCATAACCTGCACCTGCTGGTGTGAGCTGGCTGTAAATGGCAGGGCTCACATGTGTTGTTTGGTCAGATCAACATTTTGACATACAGGAGATGACCTGCCTACTTTTCCATAATACTGGTTCTTTTCCATAATACCCTTCTTTCTGGGTTATACTATTGCCCAGATGCCTGCACCATAACTAACAATAATTCCCTGTGTCCCAGGCACCTGCAGCCAATCAACTAAAGATGCTGTGCAGCCTGCAACCCAACAGCCATTGAAAAGACAGAGAAGGTGGAACAGGGGAGCTGGGTGGGACCCCTGCAGCTAGCCAGGCTCCTCACTCAGGTGAGATCAGTGAACAGGGGGTGGTGGCAACTGAGCTCAACCTTAGTAATGCCTGCAAATCGGGCTCCTATCAGGGGAGGAGCAGAGCAGCTTGAAAGCAAGGAATTTTTCTATGCCAAATCATTGGAGAGGCTAATACCAGATATTTAAACATTAAGGTATAGACCTGTTTTTCATTTTCTAACGCTCATGAGTGTTCATTTTGCTGAAGTTGCTTTCTAAACGAAAAAAAACACCATTACAAAAAAGTTCATTGGTAGGGTTTACATACAGTTTAATCATCATTACAGATTTTTTGAAAGTGGAATTATTCCACTTTTGCAGTAAAACTTGAGAAACCCCAGTTATATGTTTGTGTTCCCATTCGCACAGCATGCTTAAACAATGAATAATTTAACAATGTTAGAGTGAGCCTGTCCTAAGTCTGTCCTCATTAACATACAGTGCAAGAAGTATGGCCTGTAAACCTTTAACCCTTTGTTAGGACATCAATGTTCAAATCTAGTTACAATTGATATTGAAATTTTGCCTGTACGGTACAAACCGAGTTGTTTATGGCAAAAACAGCTGCCCAGCCCCCTCATAAACAAAGAGGACTATGTAGGATTTGTCCTTGCTGGAAGGTCTAGAACAGAGCATCTAAAAAAGGTAAACTTCAACTTTTACTCTGAAATGTTTATTTCATGTTATGTTATGTGAATGCGAGCATGTACCAATTTGGCTGCAAATGTAGAAATAAAGACATTTTCATCATACTTCTAGAGGGACTGTAGCCTCTTGCCATTCCTTCTGTACATCTTCCCTTCAAACCAGTGTTTCCAGAAGACTGCATTGGGTTCCTATAAGGAGCAGCAACAATTTCTATCAGAATGAAGATCGGATTCTGTAATTAAAATATGGGGTCCCTGCCTGCAGAGTAAGCCTTTATTCCCAAGCTCTCAATTAGGTGTTTCTTGACATCAGGCTACCAGCAGACATGGGTCTTACACTATAGGGGGTAAATCAGTGTGTTCAAATAATGACAAGATGAAAAAAGAAAGCCTAGAGGTAGGATGTGCTATTTTTATCTACATGCTGCATGTTGTGTTTGACTTATATTTGCTTTTTGCTCCAAAAATATGAGCATCAAGTCTGACACTGTGTCACGACAATTGCCAACACTGAAAACCCACAATTCACATTTGAATGCCGGGTTTTCAGGTTTGGGTTGAGTGTTCCTTTCTAATTTTGCTCTTGCATTTAAAACTTATTGACATGCATTAGCTGTAAAAATCTGCACTTGTGTGATGTTTTCTTTTTGGATTACAATGATATTGAAAGAACACAACCCTAGAAAAAGACATCAGTCAAATAAGATGCAAATGCTATGCAAATGAGGCATTAATGTAAGCATTCCCCACTCCCTATGTTCTCCTTTGTTATTGACAGGGAGTAATGTCACGCTAATTTAAAGCCATTCTTTGAATCTGAGACTGAGTGCTGTGGAAGCAGCAAGCATGGTGAGACACACCTCCAAAATGAATGAAGCTTTTTTTTTTCTTTTTTGTATTAACTTGTATAGTATCCGGCTGTATGAATAATGGTACTCTGTGTGTATAGTCTGGGTCAGTCTTTTTAGCCCAGAAGAACACTTAAAATAATTTGTTTTGGGGAACCCCTGCTAAAACTAATTTTTATATCCTGCTTAGGGTACATTAGCATACTAAGTAGATACAAAAATAAATTTAAAAATTATGAATGAGACAAGCAGAGTAGATAATTTTCAACGTGGCTCTGAACTTTGACAAAATAATCTTTAGTGATGATCATTAGATAAAATGAATAGTTAATAATGGCCAGAAAAGAAACACAATGGTCAATGGAGAAGTGACCTCTTCCATTGCTTGTCAATGTAGTGCTTCTTTACATGGTCAGTAGGTGAAGTACCCAAGATTAGTGGTCATTTGGGTGAAGTACCTTAGATTGGTGGTCAGTGGGTGAAGGACCTGAAATTAATCATCAATAGGAGAAGTACCTGAGATTAATAGTCAATGGGAGAAGGACCAAAGATTAGTGGTCAGAGGGAGAAGGACCCTAGATTGGTGGTCAGTGGGTGAAGGACCCAAGAGTAGTCATCAGTGGGAGAAGTACCTGAGATTAATAGTCAGTGGGAGAAGAACCCAAGATTAGTGGTCAGAGGGAAAAGGACCCGAGATTAGTGGTCAGTGGGTGAGGTACCCTAGATTGGTGGTCAGTGGGTGAAGGACCCAAGATTAGTCATCAATGGGAGAAGCACCATTAGTGGTCAGTGGGACCCACTTACATTGGTGGTTAGTGTAGTGTCCTCCTCTATTGACGGACAAAGAACAGATTAATCTGTCATTGCCCCTGCTTTCAATAATAATCATTAACTTTAAAAAGAATAATGCCCAGAAAAGGGACACAGTGAAGAACTGACACCTTCCATTGCTTGTAAATGTGCTTCTTTACTTTCTATATCAATACCCTAGATTGGTGGTTAGTTGGAGAAGGACCCTCTTACACTGCTGGTCAGACAGGAGACTAATCTGTCATTGCCCCCACTGCTCATGGAGCCCCTAGGAAACTTGAAGGAGCCCTAGGTTTCCATGGAGCCTTGGTTGAAAAGGCCCCATCCAGGTTAAAAAGTCCCACAGAGGAGTGATTTGTCTTTTATTTAAATATAAATCTTCAAAGATTCCTAAATATTTAATTTCAATAATCGCCTGCACACCAGCTCAGATTTCAGATAAGGCTGATGGTAGGAAAAAGCATTATATAGACAAGATATTAAAGGTGAGGAAATGCTAATTATTACTCTTCAGCAGGGGCGGTGCTTCTACTAGGCAGCCGCCTAGGGCACACTGCCACCTAAGGGCGCCTGGGCGCAGCACAGGCCAACACGCTCTCTGTGTTGCTTATGGACCTCTTGTATGAATTCTTCATTTCTCTGCAGAGTCCCCCTCTCCTCATACACAGGAAATGAGGGAATGATGGTATCTTTACTCTGCACAATTGTCTCAGAGTGTCCACACACATGACCATTTAGTACATATATGACAGTATTCCAGTGAAATGTCGGCTCCCCCTAGGATGGGAAGTGATGACATTAGCCCAGGACTCCAGGTGGTCAGCAGTCTCTGATTGGGGGATCGGTCTGTACATCTCCAGTACACACACTGGCACTCATGATCCTTCAGCTGTAACAGGGAGCTGGCTAGTGACCGAATGGGACGTGTCCAGCGCTGGCCTCAGCCTGGAATCTGCACCCCGGCAGGAGCCATCATGGGTGAGCCGAGCCTAGAAGGATGGTGGGTCATGGAGGGGACATGAGGGGAAAGGGGGCGGATGATGGTCAGGGTGAGGGGAGCGGATGCTGATTGATTGTGTGGGACACCGCCACGTCCTGAATGATCCTTCAGTTGAAGGGAGGGGTGACAGAAGGGGAGCTAGAAAGGACAGAGGAAGATGCCGGATGTCTGGGGCCAGTATAGCTGCCACTCCATCCAGTGTTCCTCTCAGACTCGGTCCCTTTCTGCAAGCCAGCTGGTAGCTGCTGTTCACTGTGGAGTATTGTAACTCTGTCTCTGTTTTTGTTTTTTGTTTTTTTGGTTTCTCTATCTGATTGGTTAATACATAATTTTAATTGGTTAATATATAATTTGTCTTTAATATTGGTGCTGGTGGCATTTTATGGCACTTATTTTTGCAAATTAAAATAATTTTTTTTTGGGGGGGGGGGGGGGAGCTGGTCTAGAGAAGATCTGTAAAGAAAAGTTGATGAAAATTCCTCTTGAGATGTGTGCAAACCTGCTAACCAACTACAAGAAATGTCTTAGACTTCTTACCTCTGTAGGGTTTCTCCACCAAGTACTAAGTCATGTTTTGCTTGGGGATCAAATACTAATTTTACTCACTGAACTTCAACTCAATTTATAACATTTGTATCATGTGTTTTTTCTGGATTTTTGGTTGATATTCTGTCTCTATCATTTAAAATATACTTATAATAAAAATGATAGAACATTCATTTCTTTGTAAGTGGGCAAACTTACAAAATCTGCAGGGGATCAAATAATTATTTCCCCGTTGTGTGTAATTGCGTTGCCGATGGCTATAATGAGAGGACCTGGTCAACTCAATATCTCAATCTGTCTTGCATGGTTGCATTTGATGGGCCACCCAGGAGACTTCGAGTTTATCCCACCTTCAATGACCTAACACTCTGGTTGACAGGTCAAAAGACTGTTGGCCTTTCATGCCTATTACCGATATGGGCAGTGTCAAAAGGCTATGACTGGCATATTTCTGATCCACCATAATCCCACCAACATTCATGCCCATTGAATGCACTAATTTCCATTGCATGATGGGAATTGTAGTTTAATACCGCTTCCTCAATCCCTTGTGGATAGCTTTATTTTCCCGTATCTGTCAGTATGACAGATGATGATGATGTCATGGACTTTAAAAAGGTGATCTTAACAAAAACTGTGGCAATAGATGTAAAAAAAAACTGTGGCAAAGGACAAGAAGTAATGCTGACATTTGACACTATCCTGGAGTTCAGCTTTAACTGAGGTTCGTAAGCCAAAAAAATCAAAGTTATGCTATAACCTAGAAATGGAACATACTTGTCCCATATGTGGATTTCGCTTTTATGTTTCTTATTTTTACTTTTCTGCTTTTTTTTATCCTTCATCCTTTGATAAAGATTTCATTTAGGTCTGCCTTGCTGCATATTTTCGATTATTTGGAGGTTATTTGAGGAAACAAACTCTTTAAATAAAATAGAGAAATATTCAGAAAAAATGAGACGCTGAACTCCAAGCAGGCAGCTCAATGCACAGTTGAAATACATATGTGGGAACTGCTTTTCCTGCCAAAGAGTGGAAGATTTCTATTGCTATTTAGCCTTGTGATCTAAACACTCTTGCCAGCTGACCGTATGTTTCTCCACTGCAGCAAGCAATGGATTTTGGCCATGTCCAAAATGCATTTTTTTACATTCATCCTGCATACTAAACAGAAAAATACACTAATCAATTACTCCATCTACACAAACTGGGATGGATGGAGAAATAACTGTCACTTTCAGAATTCATTGTTCTGCAGCTGCTGTCCAAAAGAAGAATTTTCCAACAAGACCCTTAAACAGAAGTTGAACGCACAATTGACTTCTACTGAGCAAGGACGGCCACACACTTATCAAAATTCAGCTGGCTCAGAAGCAACTGGCCGAATTTCAATCAGTGTATGGCCAGTTTGACTCACATTGCTATCCCCCTTGCTCTCCAATTCCTAAGGACCCTTTCACACTGATGCGCTTTTGATGCATTTCCATTGACTTACAATGGAAAGTGCTTTTTTGGTGCACTTTTGAAAAACTGCATCAAAGATGCAGCATGCAGGACTTTTCAAGTGCAGCACACCTGTAGTGTGTAAAGTAGTGTGTAAAGTTACATAGAATTTAATGGGGAATAATTTTAATGCACTTTTATCTCCCTGGAGAAGTACGGCAAAGGAACATCGGTGTAAAAGGAGCCTAGGAGCTCATTCACACCTGAGTTTGAAGTGTGTTTTCACTTCACTCCTCAACATTAAGATCCCCATTGTAATCAGTGGTGCCCATTTACAACTGAGTGTTGAGTTGACTAAAGCTTTACATTTGGAGTTTGAAAAAGTCCATGAGCTTCTTTGGAGCAAAGTCACGGCGTGTTTTTAGCCCCTATAGATTTAATTGCTTAACCCTATGCTGACTTTTTGGCTTTTCTCCTCCTAATAACCAGATTTTCTTTGACTAAAACAAACATGCTGAAGCCTGAAAATGCCCAAAAAACACACATACAAATGCTCCAAAAAAAAAAATAAAACCTCTCTAACAGAATATCAGCTTGATAAAGGTCCTATTCATTGAAGGTCAACTTTAGTCAAAAATCTGAATTAAATAGTGTATTGCACATCGGTTATCTTATTTCTCAGTCTTGATTCCAAACACCACTTCATAAGCTATCCCGCGATCTATTGGATCACAGTTTCCTCTGTGATCCAAGCTAATTTCTTGCTGCAGGGACCAGGCACTTTTCCTCATCCATTATCTTCTTGGGCACTGTCCTCGTGATTTCTCCTCACTCTGGATGTAGAAGGACCCTTCCACTGGAAGTGTTGCTCCACCAGTAGATAATGTCCATGTCCGGCAAGCAGTGATATGAACACCCGAAGGAGGACAAATGGACGTTATCCCCAGAAGTAAACATAAAAAGAGAGAAGGATCAGGCCCATGGCATCATGTGACCACAGCTTCATGTGGGAAAAATGGGCATTTGGATAGTTTTTTTTCCATATCCGAGCGAAGTTAGAAAGTAGGGGTTGCTAATTTCTTGGAGATGGGCTTCAAAGGTTTAAGAGCCAAGATGCAAAGAACAGACTTTGATCAGTGATTCTGTAAAGCTGGCTTGATTCACTATAAATGATACATCTATCAGTCATCCACTGACTCCACAACCATTAAATCCAAGCGAGAAATAATTACAATTTAAGTTGGCGTCATTAAAACAAGATTTTACAGCTCTCTCTCTCTAGAGAGCTTTACCCAGATCAGAGTTTATGTCTAAGCAAGAATCACAAGGCACAGATTAATTTATGAAATTATTACTATTAATATTACACCGCACGTACTAATTTATGCAAAAGTGTCAGTGCCCTAATTTAGTGTTTAATTAGTAACATTTTTAATTTTTTTTTTATTTTCAGCTTGCTCTTTGGCTATATCTTGTTAAGGAGGTCTATTTATAAATGTTTTACGCAAGATTCATACATTTTTCTAATTGAAATCAGTTGAAAAAACTGTTTGAATCCGTGGTGAAAGTTCTGTAAATCTAGTGTGGCAAAACTTTAGAAATTGCCCTCTATATGTGCTATTTATCTTATGGGAAACTATTCATCTAATTTGTTGGCGATGGGTAATTTATATAACTAGCATATTTATATATTGTATATAATTTGATGTTTATTACTAAGAACTCAAATTTGTGGCATGAGCATTTTTAAATATTAACTTTTTGTTGATATTCAATATTTTAGAATACCTAGTCAGGGCAAAGGTAAGACCCTTAGGCACACACAAAGCTACCATTGTTTTCCGTCTGATCACTGAAATGTTCAAATAATCATGAAAGGGTAGGGTAATACTTGAAAAGAGTATAGAGAACACTTGATATAACTCTCTTCCTAAAAACAGTTGTGCTCAAAAGTTTGCATACCCTGGCAGAAATTGTAACATTTTGGCATTGATATTGAAAATATGACCGATCATGCCAAAAAAATGCTCTTTTATTGAAGGATGATCGTCCTATGAAGCCATTTATTATCAAATAGTTGTTTGGTTCCTTTTTAAATAATAATGATAACAGAAATCACCCAAATGGCCATGATCAAAATTTTCCATCCCGTGGAATGCTTGGCCTTGGTACAGACACACAAGGTGACACACAAGCGTTAAAATGCCAATTGGAGGTTAATGTCCCACATCTGTGGCTTTTTTAAAAAGGTAATGTAACTTTATAAAGTGATTTAACAGTACTGATTGGCATATTCAAGGCTTTGGACATCTTTTTATGTCCTTTTCCATCTTTATAAAGTTCCATTACCTTGTTAAGCAGGACTTTTGACAGTTCTTTTCTGATCCCCATGGCTCAGTATCTAGCCTAGTCAGTGCTTCCACATAAGAGCTAACAAACTCATTGACTATTTATACACTGACACTAATTGCAATTTAAAAAGCCACAGATGTGGGACATTAACCTCTAATTGGCATTTTAACCCTTGTGTGTCTGTACCAAGACCAAACATTTCAGGGGAGGGAAACTTTTGATCCGGGCCATTTGGGTGATTTCTGTTATCATTATGATTTAAAAAGGAGCCAAACAACTATTTGATAATAAATGGCTTCATATGATCATCATCCTTCAATAAAAGAGCACTTTTTGGCATGATCAGTCATATTTTCAATATCAATGCCAAAATTTCACAGTTTCTGCCAGGGTATGCAAACTTTTGAGCACAACTGTAGGAGTGTGCTAGTGATTTGGCAGTGGGGTTTGTTGATTGCCAGTCTGTTGTATAATAGAGGCAGTAGGGCATAGTTTTGGTTGTGACCAGGGGCGGTCTGACCATTTGGGAACTCGGGCACTGGGTTAGTAGGGGGCCCCATGAGATGCCCCTAGTACCTTTTTCATAGGCTTTTTTGGGTGTGGGTGAGGACACAGGGGCCCCATGATCCCATATTGCCCGGGGCCCCCATGAGTTGTCAGTCCGCCCCTGGTTGTGACCTTTGTGGACACTTTTTTGTTACAATGGTGAAAGGGGGATGCAGTTGCACCTGATCACCAGGTGGTAATAGATCCACTGCTGGCAGACTTCATTGTCCCACTAACCGGTATCTAGATATGTTTTTTATACACACGAAGACTTCTTACGGTCATTGCTTTTAGAGGATCAACAAGGACCACCAAAATCCTCACATTGCACAACAATAGGGTATTTAGCCTCTTGAGAAATTGGTTGTCTCCATGTGGAACCATTCTTTGGGCAGTAGTTGCCAGGATCTTGTGCAGCTTCTTACCCTACTTTGCTTTCTTTATTGTCTACCCATGCACCCCTGGCCCCCCTAGTGCACTCCATAGCCCAGTTGAATTTGGAAAAAATAATGATGCATAGTCAGGAGGTGTACTGTGTCCTCATTAAATATGTGCATGGCCTTATAGGGGACGTACAGCCAAAGCACTTTTGGCTGTACTTCTCTTGTGGAGTGCAGTCACAGGAGTGCAGTTCGCTCAGCCGGTCCTGGCTGGGGACAGATCCTACTTTAAAGTCAGGATCCACCCAAATGCTTTGGCTGGCAGTTGGCTCAGCCTCTCAGCAAGCCTCCCCTTTCACAGCCTGGCACTCCAGTGAGCACTAGGAGAGGGGCAGAGCAGACAGCAGTGGCTGAGCAGCAGGGAGAACTGAGAGATCAGTGGTGTCTGATCACTCAGTTCTCGACCTTAGAGCCAACAAGGGACAGATGCCTCATCAGATTGATGCTGCATCCACCTAAGTAAGTATGAATTTTAAAAAAATCCCATACCTCTATTTGAAAAAAAAAATTTCTCTTTAAATAGCACCACTTTCAACAAGATATGTTGTTCATGACACTATAGTATTTATCACTGTCATGATATGCATTTTGATTAAAATTCAGAGTTAAGGACAAGTTTGGATGAAGTTTAAAATTAGGTTTAAGTGTTAGAGAAGGAAATACATTGAAGTTAAAGTATATTTGAACCTTTACTTTCTTAAACAACCCATTCAGCTTACATTAGAAAGGAAAAGGAAAACATAAACAAAATTCTGAATACCTTTTTTCTTTCTGTTTTTTTTTCATAAGTGATTGCATGTTTATTATTTATTTGAGGTACTTATATAGCGCCGTCAATTTACGCAGCACTTTTACATATATAGCACATTCACATCAGTCCCTAACCCTCAAGGGGCGTACAATCTAAGGTCCCTAACTTACATTCCTACATACACATACTAGGGCCAATTTAGACAGGGGCCAATTTACCAGCATGTAAAGCTTTGGAGTGTTGGAGCAAAACCGGAGCACCTGAAGGGAACCCACGCAGGCACAGGGAGAACATGCAAACTCTAGGCAGCTGGTGCTGTGGCTGGAATTCAAACCAACAACCCTAGTACTGCCAGGCGGAAGTGCTAACCATTTAGCAACTGTGCACATTCTCTGTTCTTAGCTGCATAAGGGGCTTAGAGAGGTGGGGGTGGAGAAACAGTATTACACTGATCTTTCCAGTGAATGGCTGTGCAGTGGGGAATGTCAGCACAAGTCTGATCATCGGAGGACAGGCAGGCTGTTCTCACAGCACAGCCAGAAAACTGACCACGCTGGGATGGATGTGCTTTCCTGCCTAGCGTGGCCTGTTTGAAATAGGAAAGGGCAGGATCACCAGATATTTTACACAAAGGAAGCAGCACAGAGAGCATGATACTGTTTAACACAAGTACATGTTATATGAGGTACATATCAGATATATGAAGTGTTGGGAATAACAAACACTTTAAGAGTCAGTAAGTGGTTATTACATATTTTACTTTGTGTAATAAATTATGCTTTTTAGTGTCATAAGCAAAACATACACAAGGCGGTAGATCTAAAGGCAAATAGGCAGGTCACTTTAAAAGGAATGTTGCATTTTGCAAAGCAATTTTCTCCAAGGCTTAGTGAATAAAGTGAAGTTCTGGTGACTTTCATCATCCAATCATGTCCAAGCAAAAATGCTTTTTCATTTTCCTTGGATGCGATTGGTTATTCTTTGTGAAGTGAAATTTCCCAACATTCACTAGGCTCTGGGGCAATATCCTTGCAAAGGGCAAAGTCTATTGGGCTTTTAGTAAATCAAACCCAATATTATTGTTTGTGGGGATTTTTCAGCACTGCAACTCCCATCCTAAAAGGAAAAAAAACAAACTGTCTTTTGGAAGGTGACAGCTACAGATAGCTAACCTTTACATTTTGTAACTACTCATTGACAGTAATCTCATTAGCAGCTCATTGATTGCAGCCTGCAACACATGACCCAATAAGTAGGCCCGCTATAATTTATTTCTGAATTAATTTTAATATCTGTATGCGGTTAATACTTGTAATGATAATATTCAATTTATGAATTCCTTTTTTTTTTATTTGCTTTCCTTTATATGTATTTTCTTTCTCATTTACATGCAGGTCAGTGTGTGCAACAACAGTGACAGTTACCCTAGGTTCAAATCTATGCGTGTTGAACACTGTTTTTGATGTGTTTTTAATGTGTTTTGCGGTTTTTGGAAAGTTTGTTTATAGGGCGGAGGTGTTTGTTGCCATGCAGGTGAACAATTTAGTGGAAATGCATCAAAAACGCAACACCTGAGTTTTTGATGCGGTTTCAGTAAATTCTATTGAATAAAAAAATGCAAACTGCTGCGGGTAAAAAAAAAAAAGTCCCTGACCCTTACAAGGTATGAGCGTACAGATACACTGACAGGTCTGCAGGAGCCATGCATTGTACCAGCTTCCAAAGCAAAAAATAGTAAATACACTTTTTTTTTACCTGCAAAAAAAGTGCATTTATTATTTTTTTTATTAAAAGGTGAACGTATCCTTTAAATGGACTGTAGTGCGTTTCTGCAAACTGGAAACTGCACAAGTGTGAACCTAGCCTTAGTAGAGTGGGTTCAAACCATATATGTGGGGGGGTTCATACAGTCAGCTTTTATTTACAGTATATGGTTTTACCTTTTTCCCTAAAAAAGAAAAAACTGTTGCTGTAACTGCTTAAAAAAGTTAACTTGAGTTGGTCTTTATAGTGTTACTTAACCCACAACAGTCTGTATATGCAGTAAAGCACACTTGTTATACTCACTGTGGAACCTAAAGGGTTAATCCTCTGCATTATGCAAAAAGTATGTTTGATCCTGACTTCTGCTGTCCCCAATCAATCACCTGATAGAACAGAGCCTTGCGGGCAAGTTGCACATGCTCAGTTTGATGTATATTGCTAGAGCGTTATTTTTTTTTTTCTTTGGGAGGGTGCGTGTGATCAGCACAAGGCCAATTAGTACTGTCCAGACAGAGGGTCAGGGGTCCTGCAGCCTCATAGGACAATCGGGAGAATTAAAAGTCCTCCTACAAGCTTTAACCAGTGCTCTGCTGGACACTGATAGAAGTCACAAGACTGCTCTAACTGCTGATGAGAAAAGGTATTTAACAATTTATATTTACTAAAGATGGAAATGTATATATCCATGGGGCAGCACAGTGGGTTAGCACTTCCACCTGGCAGCACTAGGGTCATTGGTTCGAATCCCAACCACGGCACCACCTGCCTGGAGTTTGCATGTTCTCCCTGTGCCTGTGTGGATTTCCTCTGGGTACTCAGTTTCCTCCCACACTCCAAAGACATGCTGGTAGGTTAATTGATTTATGTCAAAATTGTCCTTAGTATGTGTATGTATGAATATGAGTTAGGGACCTTAGATTGTACGCCCCTTGAGGGCAGGGACTGATGCAAATGTACAATATGAAATATAAATAAACAGCGCAAAAATAGATTTCTAAATCCACTCATAAAAAATTATTATATAAAGTGCATAAATTAATGTACAATATATATATGGAAAGTGCTGTGTAAAGTGAATGCACGATATAAGCACCTGTTATAATAATAATAATCTGAGAACCTGCCACGGGCTGACAAGATGCTGCAGAACAAGCAATTGTGTCACCTTGTTAAAGGAAGTGTAAAAATACCAGATCAGCTGGCAGGATCAGTGTTATTCATAAGATATTATGGGGAAATCAGAAAAACCGCCAGTGACAGACTTCATCTTATATGTCATTTTTAACATGTTACCCTTAGTTCCGTCTGTAAATTAATGGTGTAGCCCTAGCCCAACATTGCGGTCTGGGAAGTCTCTTACAAAAAAATATTTTTAGAGGACCTTTCCTATTTGATTTTAACATACAGGTCATTTTGACAGCATCCCATGTAAATATCCCTTTGAAAAGTTCATAGTCCTGCCAGTTGCATTTGTGTTTTAATTTATTCAGCCAGTTGATTTTAGAATGTGCTAGTCACAATTAAAAGCAGCCATCAGGAGGAAATTTTTTAAAAGGTTTTTTTTTTTTTTTTTTTTTTAATCTAGAAGCATAATTAAGTTTGTAAGTGAAGGGTTTCCATTTTTGATTTAAGTGACACATTTATGCCTTGCATCCTGAAAGATGTCATTTTGTGAGGAAATGATTCTACCCTTGAAGCGTAATGATACACATGTCACAGCACCAGCTTAAATTAGCCGGCGTCTAAATCACTCTAGATAAGTCACGAACATCTGGCATTAATGATCTTCCAGACATACTTTCCCCTCCGTTTGTCAGCCCCCCAAATCCTAATTGATGGATCATTTGATTGTGGTACTTAATCAAAAGTAGTTTTTATTTACATACTGTTATGCCGAGTAGCTCTTCATCAGGTGCATTAAATATTTACAAGCTTCTTCAGAAATGTTCTCTGCGATGGCACATACTTGATAAAGTAAAGGACAATATATGCTGTGCAATATCCAGAAAAATGAATTGGGATCATCAGCATAATAGCAATACAGTACAAATGAATAAGTCACATTTAATTGATGATAGGTTTCTTTTCTTTGCATGTCATAATTGCTATTCAAAAAATTTGAGGTTTTAGATTTTATGGCTGTGAGATCGGCTGGGAAGGGGTATGTTTTGACACCAATGCGTAAGGGGTTGATTTACTAAAAGCAAATAGGTTATGCAGTTTGCAAATGCAGATGCACTCAGTAAAAATAAATAAATAATTTAAAAAGATATATATATATATATATATATATATATATATGTGTGTAATATATCCCAGCCATGGCACCACCTGCCTGGAGTTTGCATGTTCTCCCTGTGCCTGCTTGGGTTTCCTCCGGGTACTCCGGTTTCCTCCCACACTCCAAAGACATGCTGGTAGGTGAATTGGATCCTGTCTAAATTTGCCCCAGTATGTGTATGTATGAATGTGAGTTAGGGACCTTAGATGGTACACCCCGTGAGGGTTAGGGACTGATGTGAATGTACAATGTATATGTAAAAGCGCTGCATAAATTGATGGCACTATATAAGTACCTGAAACAAATAAATAAATAAAAAAAAAAAAATATATATATATATATATATATATATATATATATACCAATAACGTTAATATAACATTAAAACATTTATGGCATTTTGAATTAGGATGTTTTAATTGTATAATAAAGTTGGACTTTTTTCATAAATATTTTTTTCGATACATGTCCTGTGTGGCAAAGTCGCTAATTTACCTCTTCTGTGTTCAATGTTTATGGGGTTGGTGGAAGGAGACTATGATTTTCAGACAATAGGCATGGTGCCCTAATAGAAATCAGGGGATGGTTCCACCTATAACATATTTAATAGCAGTTGCACTCTTTTGCCCCAGAGCTTAGTGAATGTGATGAAGCTCTGCTGATTCCCATCATCCAATCGCATGCAAGCAAAAAATTTTTTTATTAATTTTCCTTGCCCAACTGGATTTTCTTCACCATATTCACTAAGGTCTGGGGAAAATGAGGGCAACTGCACAGTCCATTTTTCATTAGTAAATGAGCCCCAAAGTGTTTCTAAAATCAATCAAATCAAAAATGTAATATATTGCAGCCGAACGGTCTTTAGATTTTGTGGCTTCAATTGTTTTCCTGTTTTTGTAGCTTTTTTTCTTTCTTTTTTTTTTCTCCTGGTGATCCTGCCAGCAGCATACTTCCTGTCCTAAAGCGACAACACTCACTTACTGTGCTCTGTCTATGGAGTAGAAGCTTTGTCACTCTAGTCTTCTCACTCTTGAGTTGGACCACAGAACATCTTCCCCCTCATCTCATTTCCATAGCATAATGGGTGTGTTCTGTAGTTTGCAGAGAACTAGGCAGGGCTGATAATACTGTTTGATGTTTCAGTGCTTTAAAAGCAAAGTGCATAGGAAGTTATGAGCTTACTGGAACTCTGGCTGAACTACAAGCTATCAAATAGGTGGAGCAAAATGCTTTTTAAGACCGAGTTCACACTAGTGCGATTCAGATGCGAATTGAGTCACACAGAATCGCATGACAAGAGAAATTCCATTATTTTCAATGGTGCCTTTTCACAACAATGTGACTGCGGTGCGATTTTGGAGAAGGGCCCTGTGCTACTTCATTGTATTTTACAGTGCAATTTGGCCCCATACAAATATATGCAAACCAAATTCAAAATGCAATCGCACAACATAATTGCACTGAAAATCAGGTCAAAATAGCAATCAGTAGTATAAACCAAGCCTTAAAAAATATATTTAACAGACAAATATTTTTAGGACTTGCATACACTTTTAGATGCCAAATATGCACTTCTAAGAGTTTGTTGAGCCTGTGCTTTGCCCATGCACTTTAATTTTGGCCCTATAGAGCTAAAGTCTACATAGTTACCTTTACTTTGGCAATGTGGACTCCAGAAGAAAAGCATTTCTAGCCTTGTGTAAGGTATTTTTTTTTTTTTTTAACGTGGGTGCCTTAGGGGGCAATAGCTAAGCATCAGTACAATAATTTGGGAGATGTTCCAAACATTTTTCTTTGCTTCAGGTGCAGAGCAGCATGGCAGAATATCAAAGTGCTGATAGGACCCAATAATTAAAAGGAGTACTAAAGTCTCCTTGTTTTCTTCAAAAGCCAATCTGCATAGTCTAAAATGGCGATAGATAGATAGATAGATAGATAGATAGATAGATAGATAGATAGATAGATAGATAGATGGATAGCACAATTCTTTTAAACGTACAAGTTGATTATTCTCCAGCCACAGTATAATGCTACCTTGACGTTTTGGTTGGGGAGCACGCACTCAGAACATCATCTCTAGTCAGCTGCTAACACTCATCAGGACTACATGTCCTATTAATCATTGCCCATGCTTGTCCGTCTATTATTATTAAAATTATGCCCAGTACAAGGATGCTGCTTTGGGAATAGCTATCAATCATTTCACCTTGAAGGAGTAGCAAATGCTCATGGGTAGCTCCCTAGGATCCTGTTAGGGCAAAGAGACTCCAGACAACAGGAAAGGTGGTAGCAATAATGGGACCAGACAGGAAAGGAGTGCTTTAGGAGAAAGATAGCCAGCAATTAATGCAGGGTTTTTTTAACTAGAGATCCATGGAACCCAAGAGTTCCTCCAGAGTTTGCTAGGAGTTCCTTGAGAAATTTCTGCCTCTTAGATAAGTTCCCACTGACACCATTGACTTTTTAGCTATATGTGAAAGGAATAATTCCTCCCAATGAGCAAAAGTGTAAGGAGCATTCTTCCCTCTGACCATCACACTCATTTATGATGCAGCTTTGGGAGCAGCTGTCAATCACTTCACCTTATAGCAGGAGTAGAGGCTCCTGAGTGGCTCCATAGGATCCTGTTAGGGCAAAGAGACACCAGACAACAGGAAAGGTGGTAGCAATAATGGGACCAGATAGGAAAGGAGGAAAGGAATGCTTTAGGAGAAAGAGGCCCAGCATCTAATGCAGGGTTTTTTTAACTAGAGATCCATGGAACCCAAGAGTTCCTCCAGAGTTTGCTAGGGGTTCCTTGAGCAATTGCTGCCTCTTCGATAAGTTCCCACCGACACCATTGAGTTTTTTTGGCTATATGTGAAAGGGATGATTCTTCACAATGACAAGTGTAAGGAACATTCTTCCCACTGACCATCACAAAGTTGTAAATATAGTAGTTTTTAGAAAGTGTTCCCTGAGACTGGAAAATTTATTTCAAGGGTTCCTCTGTGTTGAAATGGTTAATAAAATCTGCTGTGGAAGGATATGTTTTGTTCATATCTGATGTCTGAGTTTACAACCACTTTAAGTGGTGGCCATTCCCACCTGAGCATAGTGTCACTTGATGCTTTTAGCTCGAAAAAGTTCTTCTGGAGCAAAGTCGTGTATTTTGGCCCCAACAGACATCAAAGGGAGTGCCTGGAGAGCAAACATAACGCATATTTTGCACACATTTTCTTGTCTCCTAACTGTCCATTGGTTGAAAATGAATACACTAAAGCCTGAAATGCACAAAAAAACACCCAAATGACCCAAGATGGGCAGCTCAGGTTGAGAAAGGCTGATCTAATGTAGTTCTGGATCTCTGCTGCAGGAAGAAAAAGTTTATTATCAATTTTATGTTGTTGCTTTGCCCTCTATTCTTTTTAATGCTGCCTCCAGGTGGATATTTTACTGGGTTTTAATACCTGGGAGGTCGTGTGACTTCTCTGTCAGGCGATCACTGTGATTCGCTGACATAGGGGTCACATGATCAGTAGCCAATCTGACTGGCTGCTGATCAGAAACCCTTGACTGAGTGCTGTTGGTGACCGCTCAGTCTGTGTTGGCAGCTTGCTGTCAGTACACAACCTCCTGCCACAACGGATGTATGTGTGGTGGCCGGGCATTAAATCTCACCTTTCTTGCCATCACATATATGTGTTACATGGTCACCATAATGTCAATGACAGAATGTTCGTATTTTCCAGACCTTCTACATTCAAAATATAAGTTAATAATAAAACCCACAAATTTGGATCAGCCAAATGTATAAATCTACAGGCGTATTTGGAAAACAGTACAATAATTAACATGTGGAAGCAACCAATAAAATTGCAGTTTGCCTTTAAGCAGAGGGGAAAAAAACTTCTGATTGGTTGCTCGGGGTCACATTACATTAACATTCTTCTGCAGCCTTAATGGAATGACCCAGAGGAGTTAAAACATTGATTGGTTGTATGAATTATAATATATTCTTAAGAACAAAAATAAATGATTCCTTTTCATTCTTCAATGCATTATTCTTTTCAGATGCAAAGTAGGGCAGTTTGGGATGCCAACACCTGAAATAAACGCACTGGTCTCCTATTCTAAAGAGCCTTTGTAGCAGTTTTCAGGTTTCAGATAATTCATGATAACTGCATTCAGAAAAGGGGCCATGCCTATGATCACAGCAGGGGATTCTGGGAATAGTGGGCTTTTCTTTGCACCTCTAACATGCACATCCTGCTGCGAGTCACCATGACACGAGGTTTAAAGATGTTTAGCTTTTATCTTCTTAAACAGTGTATTTTGGATAAAAATGTACACATTTAGACCTAAATGTGCCGCAGAGACACCCAGGAAGGACTTTTGATTTTAAAATTGTTTCTGACGGAGCCGCTGCCGCTTCTCATGCTCCGTTCACCTGTGATGTATAGAGCTTTGATTCTCTTCGGGGCTGACTTCTTAGGACCAGCGTTCTCCTCACCTTCACTCTTGCCTCTAAGGACATTAAAGTTTGCAACTAAAAAAGTTATTTGCAAACACTTCATTTAGATATCGGTTCTCCGGAAAACAGGCAAATATACTGTATTTCATCGTATTTTTCATATGTAGTTATGCAGAGCCCATAGAATCTTATTGAATCATTTATTAATAAATGTCTTTTCAGAAATTTGTTTCATAAACACATTTTTCTAACAGGCTATATTGTGTTTTTTGGGGTGTTTTTTTTTTGTTAAATACCATCGTATTTTTTTTTTCCAAATTCTGTGATTGCGCCCCATGCCTGTTTTTAGACCTTTTGGTTCCCCGTAATGCCCATCTTCCTACACTTCTAAGGTGTCCAGTGAAGAACAGTGTCTGTAGCTGAACCTGTATGGCACCTTAGCTTGTTTATCCTTTTCCATCCTCTTTGTATTACTAAATGGTCCACTTTTCATCTGTGATATTGACTAAGAAAGTTATATAGGGTCAATGTATATGGTAAAACCTGGATTACAGTGACACCCAAACCAGTGGTGTATTAGTTCTTGTTCTGCCCTAGGCAACACTCAAATTGTGCTCCCCCCACCACCAGCACCCCCGCCACCCTCCGCCAGAGAGAGCGCGTTATGCAAGCACTATCCTGAGCCAAGCCAAGTGTCTTCTGTGTGCGGAACAGCAGGAAGCCTCCTCAGATTCCATGTAGGAGCACAGGCAGTGCCTTGCCAGTTCCCCATCCCTGGCACGTGTGTCCCTTCTTCCGGGGGGTGGTTGGGCCCCCCTGAAAATTGTGACCCAAAGCAAACACCTTGTTTACCTTGTGGTAAATATGCCGCTGACCCCAGCACACTGTTATAGTTGCAGCCAATATAAGTAATGCATTAAAAAAAAAGGAACAGAAAATGTCATTGTGACGGACGCATAGGCAGGACAGAACGGACATGGAAGATGATAAACACACAAAGCTTTATTGAAATATGGGAGGCACTGAATCAGGGTAGGAAGGTAGCGTCCGGGTACCCAAAAAGGGGGGAAGAGGGGGGAGGAGTCCAAACAGTTATAATCCGGCCCGCGATAGGGCGATCCGGGTAGCGATGACCCGAGCACTGGGGGGGGGGGGGGCAGTCCAGGTAGCTACGGTAATCCAGACATGCAATAGGCAGTCCAAGCAAGTATAATAGATTCAATGGGGCAGTCCAGGCAGGGAAAGTATGGGTGCATTCAGTGGGGGCAGTCCAGACAGGGCAATATATGGATTCAAGGGGGGAAGTTCAGGCAGGAGAATATGAGCACTCACAGTTTAGGCAGGGGTAACTTCCCAGCGGCACACAGCAGTCAGGAGACAGGGACCCGTGCAGAACTCAGCTGTCAGCAGGCAGGAACAGCTTTCCAGGGACAAACAGTGGACAGGAACAGCTTTCCAGGGACAAAGTGATCAGCAGACAGGGACCCTCACGGTGCTCAGCTTTCCAGGGACAACCAGCGGTCAGCAGACAGGAACAGCTTTCCCGGAGCAAAGCGGTCAGCAGACAGGGATCGCTTTTCAGGGATGAACAGCAATCAGCGGACACTCAGCGGGGTCTGGGCTGTGGAGTCTGGCCTTAGCTCAGGCCTCCAAACAGCGGACAGGAACAGCTTTCCAGGGACAAAGCGGTCAGCGGACAGGGACAGCTTTCCAGGGACAAAGCGGTCAGCAGACAGGGACAGCTTTCCAGGGACAAACAGCGACCAGCGGACACTCGGCAGGGTCTGGGCTGTGGGGTCTGGCCTCAGCTCAGACCTCCAAACAACGGCCAGCAGTCAGGAACAGCTTTCCAGGGACAAAGTGGTCAGCAGACAGGGATCGCTTTCCAGGGACAAACAGCGATCAGCGGACACTCATCTGAGTCTGGGCTGTGGGGTCTGGCCTCAGTTCAGACCTCCAAACAGTGGCCAGCAGACAGGAACAGCTCTCCAGGGACAAAGCGGTCAGCAGACAGGGACCCTCATGGTACTCCGCTTTCCAGGGACAACAGCGGTCAGCAGACAGGAACAGCTTTCCAGTGACATCCAGCGATCAGCAGACCTCACACAGCGCTTCTATCCAGAGCAAGGGACCAACAGCGATCAGCTTTCCAGCAGGCCTACAAGGACCCAGCGGGGTCCTGGCTGTGGGGTCTGGCCTCAGCTCAGACCCCACACAGCACTTCTCTCGAGAGCAGGGGACCAACACAACGGGCTGGGTCCCACTCCGGCCTTCTTAAGCCGGAGCAGGATGCTTCCCGGTTGCTCTGGCGATGGCTGGCCCAGCTTCGGGTTGCCACGGCAACAAGGCACGCCCCTCACTCTGGCCCCACTTCAGGGAGCGCGGCCTTTGTCTCCGGCAGGCGCAGAGCGTGGGAAGTCTTGTGCCCGTGCTGCGCCCTCCAGGAAGGCTCGCGGAGACACCCTGGCGGCCTGCGCCGGGGATTCCTAGCGGAGTGCCCGACTCCTCAGCGGTTTCGCCAAGGAACGGTGCTACCTGCACCACAGGGGGCGTTTCCTACCGTCCTGCACAGCCTTTGATGTAGGATTGTGCAAGACGCTAGGAATCTGCAAGGGGAAGGGAGGGGGATGATCAAAAGGGGGAGGGGGAAGGAAGAAAGGCAGAGCAAGGGGGGAGACCATGACAGCCATATCCTTTATTCTGTTTGTTAAAGCATATGTAAAATAAAAATTGTGATCTGTTCTAAATGCACAATTCCCCATGTTTTCTCCCTTTAGAGCCCATTCACATTGGAACGCAGTGTAAGAAATCCAGGTTCTGTGCGTGTTTTCAGCACTGCATTTCAAACGCACTGGGTATGCAGTCTGCTGCGGGTGTCAATAGATTCCTAATGACACCCAAACGCAGATTACAACCGCAGTACGCTTGCCTGTACTGGATCACATGGTACCACTCTGGTTGCAGTATGAGCTTTGGCAGTACGAGCTTTGGCAGTACTTCTCCTTTAGACCAGTGGCAAATATGTTTTTAAAGGATTGGTCCTTAACCAGTGGTACATGACTGCAGGCTCCATTGGGTGGCAATGGTGTCAAGGCATTTTTTTAATGTGCGTCCTTGGTGGTCTTCCTTGCTTAATGATGGGGCAGAGCCACACCTCTTTTCCGCCTCCTAGATTGTATTCATTAGTGCCTACCTATCAGGAGATCCATCCATATTGGAGATTAGAAGCAAACATACATGACCTATGAAGTTTAAAATGCTATCACTATTCTATGTTTGGAACTCCTGAAGTACTTTTGAGTGCTCCTGTAACGAATGACATGCTTTTCTTGCCATTATATGGTGCCTATAGCTATGTGCCCCATTTGAATTAATACAGAAAGATCAGTCACTAAAGTGCATAATGATTCACTTTTAAGTCTATGGACTTCTAGAGCTGCATGTAGGTAGGACAAAGTGCATGAGTTTCAATTCTCCATGAAAAAGTTGTGGAACATCTGATATATTTAACAAGGTATTCCTGTGTATTATTTCTAAAGATATTTTTAGTGAGGCTCATGTCTATGGTTTGTATTACTAGCAAAATCCTACAGGCATAGAGCTCATTATTTGTGTCTCTTTTACATCAAAAATGATATGGTCTTTTTATAGTTGAAATAGAATAGATAGACTTTAATTTTGGTTGCAAGTCTCTGAGTTTACATTTGCGTTTGTGTTCTGCAATTATAGTTATATCTGGAAGGCCAAGGGTTAACGTTGGTGCTGGAAGCTGACAGTAGCTGGTACACAGGTCTCCTGTTTTGTCTGACCTTTCTGTACTTGAGATTTATAATTATCATTAGTTGGTAACACCCAGGGAATGACAGAAGCCAGACCTAGTACTCCTACAATGCCTGGCTCTTATCAGATTCGGCTACTGAAATCATTATGTACGGTAAAGTCTAGGGAGCTTCTTTGTCCTGTAACAGCCTATTGCAATATTCAATTACTAGGGTGCCCACAGCCATTAGCAGAAAGTCTTCTCATCTGGTGGGAGGCAACAGCCTAAATAAAATTAACTATATCTGAGCACCACAATCTGAAAATACTATTTAATTCAATTTTAATATTCAAAGCTTGCTCCTGATTGCTCCTATCTGGCCCTTTGGGCACTATTACTACCACTGACATCAACAACAGGGCATAATTCCTGTCACTGATACCAACAATAAGGCACTATTCCTACCAATGACCCTTACAATGGGGCACTATTCTTCCCATTGACACCAACGATGGGGCACTATTCTTCCCATTGACACCAACGATGGGGTACTGTTCCTTCCCCTGGTCCAAACAATGGGGCAATATTCATCCCACTAATACCAATGATGGGGCATTGTTTACTCCCATTGGCGTCAGGGCATTTTATACTTTCACTGGCCACAGTCCGGCCCTTTTTTTAGAAACTTTAGAGACCCATGCTTTATTTTATCTAGAAATCACTTTGAAAAACACCCCTTAGCATTTCTGGCCATGGCCATCTTGAGTAAGGGCAGAGGATTCATGTAGCATTTACTTCCTGGAATGTATCTGCCCTTAGCTTGGGTATGCAGGCAGGAGAGCATGCTTAGTTGAGAAAGCTCCTCCATATAACAAAAAAAAGGCCATGAAGACTCATGGGATGTATGACATAATTTTGGCCTGGGCCAGAAACTAGGAAACAACTAGAAATGTAACAAAAAAGGTTTAAATAAGTACATATAGTATACAATTATTTTTTACAAATGCTAGCAACATGAAGAATAAAGTAGTTAGTGTTGCTTGAGAGAGTTTAGTTGCACTTTAAACTACAGATACATGGAGGATGCCACTGCTGAAAATGGAATTCTAAATCTATTCTGATCTTACTGATCTACATACTTATTCTAGTGCAGTGTTATGGAACATATTGAAGCCAGAAGGTAACAACATTATCCAGGCAGCTGGCTAACTCAGGAGATCAGCAATGGCAACCCCAACATTTCTATTAGCGAAAGATTTCTTTAATGTCTGAGGGTCAACCCCTGAAAGACCACTCCTGGGGGGACACAGTAGTAGTACATTCTGTTGTTTCCCCAAAGATCAACCATGTTGGGTGTGTCAACATGCTCCCTTTCTCCTGCTTCCTCCACTGACTAAACATGACCAGTCATATAATCAGAGAGTTCCTATTTAAGACACAATGGGGTTGATTTGCTAAAACTGGAGAGTTCAAAATCAGGTGCAGCTCTGCATGCAAACCAGTCAGCTTCCAGTTTTTTTGTTAAAGCTTAATTGAACAGTCTGAAGTTAGAAGCTGATTGGCAACCATGCACAGCTGCACCAGATTTTGCACTCTCCAGTTTTAGTAAATCCGCCCCAGTGAGACAGCTGGACCATGCATGCATGTATGTTTGTATAGATAAAACATGTTTTTTTTTTTTTTCTGTGAAGCCTTAGAGCAGCCTTTCTGAACCTTTATACCCCAGAGGAACCCCAGAAGTAATTTTCAGTTCTTGGAGAACCCTTACTAAAAACCAATTAACCAGGGGTCAATGGGAAAAATGCCTACTAGATTGGTGGTAAGTAGGAAGAATGCAATTCTTACAGTGTAGGTCAGAATGCCATCCTTAAAGACAGCTAAAAAGATCATTGTCTTCTTGCTTCTGGCTTTGCCAAGTGACCTTGGTCCTGGGATTATTCAAGCACCATCAAAATGAAGGTCATCCAGCCACAGTAAAAGTATCCTCGAGAAAACTCTGAAAGAACCCTAGGGTTCCATGGAACCTTGGTGGAGAATGGCTACTTTAGAGTATCCAAGCCTAGGTTTTCTATATACAAGTAGGGAGAATTAAATCCATACAGTGGTGGTCAGAATGCCACCCTTAAAGATAGTTAAAAAGATCATTGGTTTCTTGTGTCTGGCTTTGGTCTTGGAAGTATGCAAGCGCCATCAAAATGAAATTCATCCAGCCACAGTTCAAGGAACCCCTAGCAACCTCTGAAAGAACCTTGGTTGAGAATGGCTGTCTTAGAGTATCCAAGCCTAGGTTTTCTATATATCCATTTAAGAAAATTACCTGCTTAAAATGCTAGTGATCATAGAAACGCATTGTTGCGGAACATTTCTTCCACAAAGTAGTCCTGTTGACTTATGAAAGGCTGAAGCTTAAAATGCTCAACCAATCATTTTCTTTTTGGAGGTATGTTCAACTGAGGCATTTCTTCCATTTTCCGAACACTCCCAGTGAGTGATCCAGAACCCACACGCCATTCGAAGCCCTCTGTTCCAGATCGACCCCTCAACGACACATGATTTAAGCGATTTATTCCCTAATCCATTCTACTACTACACCGAAAACCAGTAGACCGTGTCTACAAGGGGAACAGCAACTGTCTCTCGATCTTATTGAAGCCAACTGGTAACGCGTTCTGTTCCATACCCACAAGGGATCGGTAAATGTGAATACGCAGGAAACTGGATACAAATTATCCTCTGCCTGGTACAAAACTCCTGAACGCCTCCACAGAATCTCTAACTCTATTTCACCCCTCTGCTGGAGATGCGGCTCCGCTCCAGGCTCTCTGTTGCATGTTTGGTGGGCATGTCCCAAATTACAACCATATTGGACAAAAGTACATGATCCTATTGCTAAAATCACTAGATATAACCTGTACTATACACCTGCTCAATACCTCCTACATCATTCATACCTTCCCCGCTCTGTTTACCATAGATCTTTAGCCATGCACCTAGTAAATGCAGCCAGACTGTGCATCCCATTAAAATGGAACTCCACTCATCCTCCAACCATCGTGGAATGGTTCCAAAGTATCAGACACGCAGCTGAAATGAAAGAACTTATAAACATAGCACATGACACTCCAACTAGATTTACCCATACATGGGCTTGTTGGTTCCACTATCTGGATTGTCTTAGAGACAAGTCTATGCACACCTAGTAAAACCATCGAACTTGGACTCCAGGTCCGATACCTCTTTTTTCACGGGAGAGAGCGGAGACGCTCCCTTGCCATACTCACACCCATTTCTCCTTTCTTTTTCTCACCCCTACAGATCCCCCCTAGTTGGTTAAAACATACAACTGTGGGTTTTTTTTATGTGTGCAATGCTTGTTTTACTATTTAATTGCCTATTAAACGATTTGCTCGATCACATACATAGAGCTCACTAAGATGCATTTTGGTTGTGTATTCAAATGAACATTTGAACTGTTATTTCTTTTTTTCCTACCATTGTTATTTAGGAGGAGCATGTTGCTTTCCTTTGTCACTTTTTACTGCCATTGTGTGTCGGTATGTTATTCCTTTGTACATGTCTGAACCATTGTTCTGTTATACTGAATAAAATCCTTGAAATATATAAAATGTTAGTGATATTTCATTTATAAGTGGGCACCAGGCTCTACTTATAAATTAAATATCACTAACGCTTTAAACATTTTTTATCAAAGCTGCCAATTTATAGCCGTAGTACCACTAATGACTAGTACACACGATCAGAAAATCATTAAAAAATACCGCTTTGAAGGTGATTGTACGATAATCAGATCATTCGTGCACAGCTTTTGTCCGGAATTATAGGAAGGGTTAAGCACGAAAATTTTTCTCTTATGATACTAGATTGTACGATTTTCGTTTTAATTAGTACAGTTTTCGTCTGAAAATACAAAACATCACTTACGATTTTTTATTTTGTCGTACAAGAATTTTCGGAACTTTATTAACCTCTTCACTTTCAATATGAGACTAGCATGCAAAAAAAAAAGATGATCATTCGTCCAATATTCTCATCATGAGTACTGCGCTTAAGCAGCAAAGGCAGTTTGTTTTATCTACAGACTCACCGGCCTACATCAGCACAGACTATCCCCGCTTCAGTCTATCCTGAACTCAGCGGCCAGACTCATCCACCTTACCAACCGCTCCGTATCCGCCACCCCCCTCTGTCATTCCCTCCACTGGCTTCCAATTGCCCAACGTATAAAATTCAAACTACTAACATTGACGTACAAAGCTATTCATAATACTGTCCCAAACTACCTCACCGACCAGATATCCAAATACCACCCAACACGTACTCTTCGCTCCTCACAGGACCTCCTACTCTCCAGTTCCCTGGTCTCCTCCTCCCATGCCCGACTCCAGGACTTCTCCAGGTCTTCCCCCATCCTCTGGAACTCACTACCCCAATCCATCAGACTGTCATCTACCCTCCTCACCTTTAGGCGCACCCTGAAAACCCATCTCTACAGGGAAGCCTACCCAGCCCTCACCTAACAGCCAATCTCCTCCTACCACTCCATCCCCCACAGCCATTTCCTCCTGTACCACTATCCCCTCCCTCCTAGATTGTAAGCTCCAAGGAGCAGGACCCTTGAACCCCTCGTGTATTGTATTGTTACTGTATTGTCTCATGTACAGTCCCCCACTATAATGTACAGCGCTGAGCAAACTTTTTGTTGCCATATAAATACTTTATAATAATAATAATCTACAGAGTAAACTGGGCTACCAATGTGTACATAGATAATCACTAGTTATGCACAAACACAAATTCCTTTAAACCTTGACACTCACTGATAGGAATACTCTACAAGAGATGGGATATCAACTCTTTATCTTGCCTTCTGTGGGGATTTTTATGTTTTTGTTTTTTCTATGTAGTGATCACTGTTCTGCAGTATTTTTTGCCTACTTCCACCACCCACAACTTGTGTGTCTGGCTCTGTCCAGGAGATTAGGAGACTGAGGAGAGAGTGTGGTCCAGGGGGTGTGTTAGTGCGTTGACGCCTCTCCTGTTTTAAGAGTCTGGTGTGGAAGCAGTATGAGCCTCATCAACAATATCCACCCACTGACGCACAGATAAAGTAAAAATAAATAAATAAATCAATCAATCAAACCGTGTTCTAGCGCCTTGTAGTCGTTTTCATTTTTTTCTTTTTCAGTGAGTCATTTGCTGCTATCTGTGAACATGAACAGTGTGTCCCACTGAAGAAAGAAAACACTATTCTGTACTGAATTTCCCATTACATAGTGGGAATGAGTGCTCTGGTTACTGTCGGCACTGATAGAGGTCATGTGCCATTTGGCTACAGACTGTCAAGAGTTTATCTCTAGTTAATAACTGCTCTTCATAGGGTTATCCTTTCAGAAAACAGGCATGTCTAAACCTGGCCATAGACATTACATGGAGCTCAGTCCACCAGACGCTTTTTTTATTTTAACTTTTTAACCCTTTTGTGGCCAGGGGTCTTTGCTACCTAGATGCCTAGGCCAAATTTAGCAGCGTCTCTGTCCATTGATAATAATCCTCTGACTAATTTCCCAACCAAAAACAGTTTTCAGTTTTTTAAGGACATATATCTTTTTTTTTTTGGTACGTTGTTTTATTCTATTCTAAGATTTCTCAGACGTAACAACATTGGTGATCTGATTGGCCACACAGGTTTCTCAGTAGTGTCACATCAGGAAAGAGAGAGTCCTCAGCTTGATGCTTAGGAGGGGTTCATTTTCTTGCTTCTGGCAACTGAACAGAGCTGTGGTTGAGTGAAAGGAAGATAAGCAATACTATAAGCTGCTGGTAGGGTGGACAATAAGGTCCAAGACCTTTAAGGATAGAAATGTAATTGTTGCAGGTAAGGAGCTTCACTAGGATACCATGAGACTTCTGTCCAAAAGGCTGGCTTAATATAAAATGTGGATAACCCATTTTAAGCAACTTCTACATTCCTAGCCTTGCCTCTGAAGTTCTAGGGCCTAGTTTGCATTTTAGTAAACACTTATCTCTTAGCGGTTATATCACGTCTACATTTATGGACAATATAGATGTGCCTTTATCATTATCATCAGCTTCATGAATGTGTTCTCATACACAGGAATGAGATGAAGCCCATTCAGCAGCAATAAAGTCCATCTCCCGCACATCAGCCTCGGATGTGGTTTTTAGCAAAAGCTGCATTTATTGCACAATAAAAGGAGAAAACTGCCAATTTTCATAGCCTGGCATTGTACGATAATGGGAATTAGAAGGCTATTTTTTTCCCCTATGATTGTTACTATTACCACCATTAGTTTTGGAGATCACTTCCAGTGCAGTAGTACTTTACTGATGAGTAGTATAGTTATTTTTCTTTCCTTCATGTTTTTATTTGTGTATTTTCAGCAGTGACAACTGTAATAAAAAAGAAAATGAAATCACACAAAAGTAAAATTTAGAAATGTAAAATTAATGCAGGAAAAAGCAACTTGAGCATTTGATGCCAATCCGCTTGAATGAAAACAGCTACAAACAACCTAAATTGTATTTTAAAGAAAGACTATAACAAAGGAGTAAAACTATAGATGGTAGCATCTGCCAATTATCTCCAGAAACACGTTTTTTGTAGTAAATAAAGTGACAAAGTACTGTAACCCACATTGGGTAGCTACATGTTACCCTTATATCATCTCACTGTAGTCAGCCGCTGTGAACCAATATACATCACTGAGCTTTGGAGGCTTCTTAAAGGAGGTGTATACTTAAATCTGAAAATTACACCCATCCATTCCTTTTTTGACAAGACAGTTCTGATTTTTAGACTCCATTTTGGGTAGACTGAGCGAACTAAGGTTACTTAAATGGTACCTGCAGCTTATTATGGTTAAATAGACTGGGAATTTGTTAAAGCTAATATAAGCACAAAAACAAAAATGTAATATATTGAAGCTTACCAGTGATTAGGCACATTGGTTTATTATTTTTTTCAGGCTTTTTTGTCTTTAATGTCATCTGGTAATCCTGCCAGTAACATACTTCCTGGCGCAGGGTGGCAACGCTAACTCACAGTACAGTTTCAACCCTATATTCAGTTTTTGTTCTTGGGTTTAGCTATGCTTTCAGTAGGCTGACCATTGCACAATGGTAATGGTAAGACACTATCATCTGCAGTTCAGAAATGCTGGTTTGCAAATGATACCCGCTAAGTCAGCCAGTTAGTGGCAATGTTCTCTTCATCCATTCTTCCAATAGCTTACACTTGGATAATGGGTTTTGGTGTCTTTGACATGCTATACATTCTTCTATATGGGCCAGTATGTCAATGGACTTCACTCTCTGTATCCAAGGTGCACATTTAATGCAACAGGGCTGAAAAAAAGCAGGTTCCTACTAACTGGGGCCTAGTTTGTTCTAAGCTGGCATTTCTGCAGCTGCCTTTACTCTTGTATCTTCAGCATTGAGCAATGCTTAAACGAATCGTACCATAGTAGGGTATAAATGGAGATATTCTTTATAGGCCTGTCCAATAAGCAGGCTCTGGTCATGAATGTACAATGCAAGAAATATGTCATGTCTAATTACAAATTCCAGGGAGCTTACCTTGATAATTGCCCTTAGCAGTCAATGCTCAGGACTGCTCTGGAGACAGTAGTATGTAGTTTCTTCCTCTAATGCTAACAAGGCCTACAGCAGCCTTTCTCAACCTTTTTTCTTGGAGGATTCCTTAAAGAAAACTTTCTGTGCTTAGGGAACCCCTGCTAATAATTTCTATATCTACAGCCAATGGTACATCACCTTGATGGACACTAGGAAGAATGTTCCTTACATTTGTGGTCTTTGGGAAGAATCTCCACTTACAGATAGCTAAAAAGGTCATTGTTGTCTGTGATTACTCATCTGAGAGGCAGAGATTGCTTAAGGAGCACCTTGAAACCTCTAGAGGAACACTTTGGTTCAACAGAGCCCTGATTAAGAAACACTAGCTTACAGACTTTCTCCAAAGTTTGCCCAATCCAGCCTCTTGCAGTCGGTTCAGGAATAATTTGTATGATTGTAGGCACCTCCGTGACCCTGGCCCATGTTCCTGGCTGAGCCTTCTAAGGGGAAAATTAGCCAGAATAGATTTTTCTAGCTGATTGCTATTGTTTTCACTGAGATAGACAATCTCCTGCTGTGCTCTTCCCTCCTTCCTCCAAAGGCACAAAGGCATTACTCAATATAAACTTCCTGTATAATTGTGGTATGCAGTGGTTAAAAATGTAGCTTTGTAGCCTTGGTAGCCATTTGTGGCTGCTATCTACCAATTTATATTTATTTCAGGTATTTATATAGCGCCCTCAATTCACGCAGTGCTTTACATATATATATTGTACATTCACATCAGTCCCTAACCCTCAAGGGGTGTACAAACTAAGGTCCCTAACATACATACACATATTAGGGCCAATTTAAACAGGATTCAATTCACCTACCAGCATGTCTTTGGAGTGTGGGAGGAAACCGGAGTACACAGAGGAAACCCACGCAGGCACAGGGAGAACATGCAAACTCCAGGCAGGTGGTGCCGTGGTTGGGATTCGAACCAATGACCCTAGTACTGCCAGGCTGAAGTGCTAACCATTTAGCCACTGAGCTGCCTATAATACATATAATACAGCTTATAATACATATCTTCTCTCCTTTAACCTTATGAGATAGTTTTTATGAAGTAATTTATTATATTTCACATGTGGTTATATATTATGTATTTGTACCTATGCAATGTATTTATTACATATCCTTTTCAACTTTAGACTAAAGATTACTCATGTTGGGTATCTGTCATGTATGAATATAAAATCCTGAAGAAGCAGTAGCTACCGCAAAACGCCTCAACAGTAGCCTTTTTTTCTCTAATACATTTGTATCCATGTACAAAATATTTGATTCTGTGTACTTCTGTTTTTAAACTTTGTAATAAAAGTGAAATTATTTTATATAAAATAGACTGAATCTGCATATAACTCCATTCACAATACCGCCCTGAACTACATAACTGACCTGATACCCAAATACTACCCTACCCGTGCCCTCCGCTCCTCACAGGACCTCCTACTCTCTAGCTCCCTGGTCTCCTCCTCCCACGCCCGATTGCAGGGCTTCTCCAGGACTTCCCCCATCCTCTGGAACTCCCTACCCCAATCCATCAGACTGTCACCTACCCTCCTCACCTTCAGGCACACCCTGAAAACCCTCCTCTTCAGGGAAGCCTACCCCAAGCTCACCTAACACCCGACCTCACCTAACAACTAACCTCCTCCACTCCTCCCACCACTCCATCCCCCACAGCCATCTCCTCCTGTGCCACCTTCCCCTCCCTCCTAGATTGTAAGCTTGAAAGAGCAGGGCCCTCGAACCCCTCGTGTAGTGTATTGTTACTGTCTTGTCTCATGTTCTGTCCCCCTTGCTACTGTACAGCCCTGAGCATACCCTTTGGCGCTATATAAATACTGTATAATAATAATAATATAACATTTACTGGTGGGTCATCCTAGAACACCCTTCTTTTTTTGTTTTTTCTGTCCTCTATTTGGGTTGGTGACTCCCCGGTATATGGCTGTTTAGCCAAACAGGTTATGACTTCCAGTGTTGTCTTTTCAACTCCACATATCTTTTTGTTACTTATATTTAATTTTTTT
Source organism: Staurois parvus (assembly GCF_062004578.1). Lineage (NCBI taxonomy): Eukaryota > Metazoa > Chordata > Amphibia > Anura > Ranidae > Staurois > Staurois parvus. The sequence continues at coordinate 2,706,292 of NW_028317934.1, forward strand.
ATTGGATATTTCAGGAGTGAAGGTAATATCCTGTGGCCCTGTAAGTGTTTAGAAACCACATCTCCAACCCCAATAATATATCTATTTTTCCATCCCGTGATAAGTCCAGTATATCAGTATAAAGTCTACAGTCTTTGTGGTTAAAACGTAAAAAAGTTCAAGAGTTGAATTGCAAAAAATCCTTGGGCAAACCTGGCATAGATGCCTTCAGCAACCAGTCCATTTTCATCTTTTAAACAATGTAAGGAATTTCTTGGTTATTACCTGCTCCAGTTTTTTGGCTACGGCTTTTGTAAATCAGCCTCCCAGCGTAGAATTTAATAGCACCATCAATAAAACAGAGTGTATCTATTTCATTTAATAAAACAAAACTATTTTTCTGATGAATGTTAACCCCTTTACATTGGCAGGTGTCTCAGTGAGCAAAAGGTTAAGAGTGCTATTAAATGTGCCAGATTACAGCCTCAGATGTTGCCTGCTCCCTGGGATTTTATCGATAAAAGTCCGCTGCCCTCTCAGTAATGAAATTCTCTTCTCTGTCTTTTCTGTGCTATGACAGGCCGTGTTGAAATGCAGGCTCTGCCATTGTATATTTATTCAGGCATCAATCACAATCAGGACCTGGCTCTTGTGTGTAAGGCCATTGTTGTCCTATTTTTAATGGTTCCTTCCTGTACAGCAGACAGTTAAAATAGCTCAGGCAAGGGTCACAAATATCTTAATGGGTTTGGTTCCCAGCGATATCAGTAACCAGAGGAAGAGCGGTCCTTCCTGAGCAGATAAACACAGTCTAGGTGAGGGGAGAGGGCAGACCGGTGAATGATGTCTACTTTTGTGGCAAGGTCCCTGCGCTGAAAGGACCAACTACGGTGAACTGGCTTATCACTGCAGAAGTAAACTCAAGCCAAAGTGCTTTCATTCTGCTTAAACTTCCAGGCACTTAGCCATGAAGACGCAGTAACCATTAGTCTTTTCTGTCACCAAAGTTTACTAAATCTGTCTTTTTATTAATGTGCCTTGTTGATGCGACCTTCTTCTGCAGGCATTTAAGAGCTCGCGTGAATTAATTCTGCGAGCTTTGTTTATTGGCCATGTCTTATTTCGACTACTGTAACTGTTCATCCAATTTTTGCATCTTTTATGTATACAATGGGAGTTGCATCATTTATTGGCGAATATAGTAGGAAAGACCTCACACATAGAGCAAGT